>NW_012267517.1:62892-72465 GCF_000151885.1 Dipodomys ordii
TTGGGCTTCTACTCACGCCGAGTCTTGGTTCCTGGGTCGTCTCTGGTCTGCAAGCTGCAGGATGAAGATGTCTGCTCCTTGTCGGTTCTTGCTGGTGTTGAGTAGAATCCACTCGCCCACTGCGTCTGACTCCTTTGTCCCGGGCTCTCTGTGACTCAGGTATGGCTGCTGCCACTGCTGCGACCCTGCCGACGCCCCGGCGGTTGCTGGCAAGCGCTGAGATGTGTCTTCTTGCCTTGGCTTCCCCTCTGTTGCCTAACTCTCTGTCCTGTGATGGCACACTTGGTGTGATTCTCTGGCTTAGGACTGTTCACTGGAACTCTAAAACTGCTTTCTATGCGAGAGCTTGTTCAGAATCCAGCTTCTCCTCCGCCAACTTCCCGGAACCCACCTGAATTTTCTAGATTCTTTAACTAGAGGAGATACTCCAGGACTATAAGAAGCACACATCCCCTCAGACTAGCCATGGAGAAGCATGTTCTGACACTGCATGAACTCCTCTGTCCTTATCCCTAAGGAGTTCCCATTATTCCTAATCAGCTCTGACTTAGGTTTTGATCTCAAATTAAAAGTTGTTATTAATTTCACATTTTTCTCCCCTGTGTTAGTATTCATGACTCCGACTTCAGACAGACAATCATAGGGATTCTCCTGACAGGTCTTAGTCCTGCACTCCTTTTCTTGGACATCTAGAGTGAGATATAGAAAGACAGACAAAAACAGAAATGAGACCTCAAGATTCCTTAATGAAACAGTAAGGGCATTTCCATGCATCCTAACTGTTAGGAGATTTTAAAAGATCAAAGAAGGACCACTTTGATGCAGAATTTAAGATTTTCTCGGTAATGTATTAGTTAACAAAGTAGTACTGACATTTTACAATGGTAAATAATGTTTTTCTGTTTGTTTTTTTTCTGTTTTTCTCAAGGAATTAATTACTGAAATGATTCAACTACACACTATTAGCTATAAGCTGAACACTAAACATCTGCTTTTATACACTTGAGGTTTGGTCATAAGGGAATAGCTATTATTTTTCTTTTAATTTGTGGAAATAATTTATATATTTTGCTGCTTTGCTTCTCAACCATTAGGTGAGGAACAGAAATACTGTCTAGATTTAGGGACCATTAGGGTGTTTGATACAGCCCTTGGCCTTTCCGCTAAGCATGGAAGGTTCCTGAGAATAAGGATTTATACCTCCATCTCTTCAGTTCTAACTTCTCACTAAGAATTACTTTAGGGATTGGTGGCATTTTTAAAATTGGTTTCCCTCACCCTTAGTCAAATTCTCATCAAATTTCCTTTTCTAACACTTTTGCTCCTTCATAACCATTAAAGACCAAAGATACTGCAGCTCACCACCCAGGTAGTCATCCCTATGAACCAAAAGCTTTGCTTCTGAATCTCACTCACTTCCACCATCACCAAGAAGCAATTTTCCTCATCACAGGATAGCAGTCCTGGCATACTCCTTATTTCCTCGTACCTGCCTAGGCCTTGTTTCAATGAAAATGAGACCTCATTTTTTACATTTCTCATTTCCTTTTTCTTTTTAAGAATGATCTCTACAAAGAAAAAGAAAATTGCTCACTTTAACTATACTGGGACAGCCAAATCAGTTTGTCTCCATGTAAATTCTTGATTGTCATGCCCTTGAGACAAAGGATCACCTAGTTCTCTGCCACACATGACTCAGGGGAACTAGGAACATTATTGCTCAGTACAGCTCATTAAACTTACCAAGTGGACTCGGGCTACAACACCACCATGCAAGTTGCTTTATCTCACCTGTGAGATTCTTGTCTGAGGCTTCTCTTATCCATGGTTCTGCACCTTGCTCCAGCTTGGCAATCAATTTAGGTTTAGGAACCCAGTGTCCTGTTATTAACAGGTAGAGAAGAACTATTGGTACGCTGGGTCATCATTACTGTAAGGTCTCAGACATCATGTTCACAAAGTTGCTCCTAAACCTTGTTTCTCATTTCTTATCCACTCCCTGCTTGATATTCCCCAGCTTTCAACTTATTTTGCCAATTGTGTGGCTTGAACTCAGCTCTTTTGCTCAAAGCTAGCATTCTGCTCATTTCAGTCCCAGCTACATTTGTAGATTGTGAGGGGATTTGGAGATAAAAGCCTCATGGTCACTTTTCTGCAGTTGCTGGCTTCAAACCAAAATCCTCACATTTCAGCCTCCAGAGAAGCTAAGATTATAGGTGTTAGCCACTGCACCCAGGATCAGGGTTGATTACAAATAACCACTTTCAACTAGTGATTTTCAGATCATACCTCAAATAGTGAGGTACTTTCTATTCTAGACTATATTTGCCCCTACAAAAATCATCGCAAGTTTAGGAAGACAGTCTTCTTTCTATTAGTGGAATGCAGTTTAGATCTTGGGTCCAAGTGCTGATTAGATTTCTTGAAGAATGGGAATAAAATTGTCTCCAGTTACATAATCAAGTGGAAAAAATGGACAGGAATTTTATATTCCCACGGACTGGAATCCTCTACTGAAACAACATAAATATTTATATAACTACTTAGAAAAGAAAACAGCCTTTGATCTCGCATGTTCAAATGACTTTTGCTCACCTAAGGACAAGAGGAGGCTGTAGGTCTCCAGCATTACATCTCTATGCAGGGTCCTCTGAGCATGATCCAGGTCTTGCCACTCCTCCCAGCTGAAGTCCACAGCCACATCATCAAATGACAACAGCTTCTGTAATGGCACATTTGAATCAAGTAATTAGCCCAAGTCAGGAAGGTCTGTGGGACTCATCCCCAATTAATCACCAGGAGAAAAGCAGAACTGGTGCTATGGCTCATGTGGTAGAGCACTAGCCTTGAGGGGAAGAATTCAGGGACAGTGCTCAGGTCTAGAAATAAAACCTCACAACCAACCAACCAACCAACCAACACACACACACACACGGTATGTCATAAGCAATCACAACACATTTAGGACATCACATGGAATACATAGCACATTATTGATTCATGAATAGTAAATGTCCACATAAATGTTAAAGGCAGTAACAGTACTTATGAACGTAGATAATGATGGATTGGCCCTTATAAGATCTAATTTACGTCCCATATATAAATATCCTATGTTAACTATTTTGTAATTTAAGTGCTAAATACTGAATTATGGTCATAGATACCCTGATATTTCCTTCCTATGTAAAAAAGAACTTCAAGAAGGAAGTTTTGTGAACTTGGCCCACCTCCTACAATCCACAATATAGCTGCGATGGTCATACAATGTTCCCTGACTATATTTTCATTTAAATATGCCTTCATGGAAGGATGGAGGATGGGTAGAGGCTTAAGGAACATTCAAGATGACAAAAAACGAAAAATAGGACCACGACAAGCAAGACAGAGAAAAATTAGAAGAGGGATGTGATCTAAAAATACAGAAGAAAAATTTACAAGTTGGAAGGAAATAACAGTGCTAATTTGCCTGCAGAGGCTAAGAGGAGAGGTTTTGGACGCCCACACTGAACACTATTACAAATGATGGATGGCCAGGTCAGCTGTGCTTGCCAATACCAGAGGTGAATGCTGACTAACACACAAAAGGGAAATATATATGTGAAGAATTGAAAGAAAATAACATTCAATTCACAATCCATTGGGCAGAGGAACTCTTCTAAAAATGTAGATTGAAGATATCATCAGGGAAAGAGAATTGATTAATTACATCTGCATTATAAGAGTGTTACAAGAGAAGTACTTCAAGAAAAGACCAAAAGGAGTCCACATATATATACACATAGGACAAAGAAACTAAAATGGTAAATGTGTAGGTAAGTATAAAGGAATATATTGGTCATCTATCTTATGTAATATCTGTAATAGTTTGTTGAAATAAAACTTATACCACCATATGATTCACAATGCATGAAGATCCAATATATAAACTCATAACTATTAAAAGAAATGTATGTAGAATACTCATATGCATCAATAAATATTGCAATTACCAGGCAAATCGGAAGGCCTCAGTTCAAAGAATTAATTGTACCAAAAAAGAGGGGACTGGATTTAGAGCTGGGAATGTGGCTTACTCCAGAGTGGTTGTCTAGCATGCACGGGTTCAATTCATCAGTGCCATGTGAACAGAAAAACAAGAAATGGAGATGTGACTCAGGTGGTACAGTGCTAGACTTGAGCAGAAGTTCAAGGAAAATGTGCTGGCCCTGAGGAAACTATAGAACAACACATAAATAGAGATGGAAGGGAGTGATTGAGGGTGAGTAAGGGAATGGAACACTCTGAAAGAGAAGGAATGTACTTATTACCTGACTCATGGAATTTTATCTCTCTGTATAAAAACAGTAAATTAATTATAAAACTATTGCTACATGGTGTTGTGCTAGCATAAACCATTTGCTGAATGAACAAAATCTCCCATAGTTAAAAGAACACTACAATTATTAGAAATAAAATGCAACACTTACTTTGAAACTGAAGTATTTGAGTTTAAGTTGAACATTAGTTCTACATGATCATCTTTTTTCAATGTAGTATATACTTAGTTGTTAATGTTAAATGTTCCAGACAAGAAAAATAAAACAAAATCAGGGCTTCAGGCACAAGACTGTTCTCCTTCCCCAGCTGTGAAGGATGCTGAGGTCTGGAAGCCAGCCGGGGTAGACAACTCTAATTAAGCTTTTAGACAACAGGTGGGAGCTGGCTCAAGTGACAGCACCAACAGTGACTAAGGAAGCAGACCTGGAGTTCAAGCTCCAGCACTACACAACAAAAGCATGTTGGAGGCTAAAGTAGATGTGGCACATGAGTTTCTAAGATAGACACCAATTGTGGCAACACAGCAAGTCCTCATCTGACACATAAAGAAAAAAGAGAATGAATGGAGGGCCGAGAGAAGGGGAATGAAAGGGCAGGGAAAAGAAGGCAGAAGAAAGGACAAGAGAGGAGTGGAGTAGAGGGAAAAAGAGAGAAAGGGAAAGGAGGAGGACAAGAGTGGAGGGCAGGAAAGCTTCATGACATTAGACTTGACAGTTACTACTTGGATAGGACACAAAAAGTCCTGATGTAAAACCAAACAAGATTAAGTCCATCAAAAGGCATGATCAACAAAGAAGCAAAAGCATGGAATGAGTGAAAATATTTCCAAATATCACGAACAATTGGAATGATTTCTAAAATATGAAGCAAAAATTGTACAACAAATTGCCATACACAAAATCTGATTTTAAAATGCAGAATATGATTGAAGACACTTTTAGAATAATCTACAAATAATTGGTTGAAATATACAAAGCTCAGTATCAATAGTCAGGAGAAGAAATCAAATAAAAATTCTACAGAAATAACTACTTTATATATGTTACTATGGACAGAGTTTTAAATAAAAACAACAAATATCCTTCCAAAGTGTAACAAAGGCTGGGAAGGATGTGAATTCAATTTGAACCTTGGTGCATGTCTGACAGGAATGTAAAACAATCAAAGATGGTATAGACAGCGCTAAAAAGAACTAAATACAGAATTACATAGGAATATGGTCCAGCACTTCTATTTCTAGATTTGTACCCAGCAGAAGAGAAAGCAGGGATGAGAAGTAGTATTAGAGAATCACTTCAGAGCAAATACTGACAAGAACCAAATGACAGACACAGGTAAAAGAATAGATAAAGACATTGAAAAGAAAGACAAGTTTACTACATTTTACAGCAGGTTGATCTTTGAATACATTAAGCTAAGTAAAATAGAGCAGTCATAAAAGCACAGCCATGGTATGATTTCCCTTACTGAGCTTCCAAGGATGAACAAACTCACAGAGCCAAAAAGTAAGATGGTTCCAGCGACTGGGGTAGAGAGGAAAAGGAGCTGCCTACTAATGATTATACAGCTTCATACATGGAAAATGAAACATGCTGTACATGGATGGAAGAGATGGCTGCACAACAATGCGGCCATATGAACTATCAGTGAACTCTGAATTGAAAATGGGTAATGTAGCCACACAGGATGGAACATACCTATACAACCTGAACTTGGGAAATTCAAAAAGGATGACCAGCCAGGCTAGGTTCCATAACAATTTCAAGAGCAAGCTGGACTACATATCAAGACCTGTCTTCAAAAGGAATAGGGAATGATTTGAATTGACAAAGCTCATAAAATTCACAAACTTTATAGACCATGACCATGACAATTTGCCTTCTGAAGGTGAAAATGTGTTTTTGACTTCAACTAAGCATCTCTGTTCCAAAATACTGTGACATGTGTGAAATTTATGTAATCACTTAATCTCAATTTAAACAACAAAATAAGAAAAGTTAGAGAAGGGGTGGTTAGGAGCAATGGGTGATAATGTTGTCAGACATCTTCTATTCACATATTGTTTTGTAGAATGTCAACTTCTTTGTACAAGTACTTCAACCTAATAATAAAATAAATTGTTTGAAAAAAGGAATATGGAAAAATCAAATTTTAGACTCTCTGAATTGGATCAGAGATATAAGTGCCATGTGTTTATTTTTCCAGTTGAAGTAACAATTTAAAATTTATGAACAAACTTTTAAGCCACATGTTAGCTGGAAACATACAGCTACAAATAGAATTAAAAACAAACACACATGGACCAAAAATGCAAAGTATTCCTTTTTTTATTTGTCGGTTGTGTGGCTTGAACTCTAGGCTTGGGCACTCTCCCTCAGGTCTTCAACTATAGGCTCTACCACTTGAGCCACTGTGCCACTTCCAGTGTCCTGAGGGGTTTATTGGAGATAAGTGTCTCATGGACTTTCCTGTCCAGGCTGGCTTTGAACTAGGATCCTCAGCTCTCAGCCTCCTGAGTAGCTAGATGACAGGTGTGGGCCACCAGAGCCTGAACAAAAATGCAAATTATTCTAATCTGTGCATCTTATTTTTAGTTTTTGTATATCTTTTCACTGATTATTTTTCAAGTGTATCTCATATTACTGAATCAGTTTTCCAGGTAGATTCCCAAGGATATTTTGCCAAATATATTACCTTATATCGAGTTCCTCAGAGATCAAAATCTATCACTGAGCAGATGTTGGTCACGTTTTGCTACTAGTTATATTTCAAATGTAAAAAACCTGGTCACTGTATTGTTTATTATAAAAACCAGCTTCTATCTTATACTGGCAGTGAATGAAAATATTCAAATGGAGCAAGAAGAAAATATAAAACTACACTACCACATCAAATGAAGTTAGATCAGATAAACACAATAGGATCAGGCTCATCAATTTTTTTTTGCTATGTATTGATAGGTAGAAGGTTTTAATTATCTATAGGGAATGCTGAAGCTGAGCTGAAAGTGGAAAAGGTTTGAGAGGTTGAACTCCACCCACACTGCACTTAGTACACTGAGAGTATTTTGCCATGAAAAACTTAAAACAGACAACTCTGGAGATGGTTAAGAGACTGGAGTGCCAACCCCCTGCCTCAGGGCTAGAAAGATTGGAGCTGAATGAACTTTGGATGCTGTTGACCTTGAAGGCTAGGTAAGATTGACTTCATTCCTAGAATATTCTGAGAAGCAGTCTCCTGTCTCAAAAGTATAACACAGAAAAAGAGGAGGTAATGCTTGATAAGAAATACTCATTATGTACTGTAACCCCATAGGAGTGTGGAGGAAAGTTCTGGGAAGATGGCAGAGGAGAACGTGGAGGCTAAACAAGCTCTTGCATAGAAAACAGTTTTAGTGCTCCAGTGAACAGCCAGAGAATCATACCAAGTGTGCCATCACAGTACAGAGAGTTAGACCAGAGAGGGAAAATCCAGGCAAGGAGATAGATCTGACATTAGCCAGAAGCCGGTATTGCAGCAGTGGAGGCGGAGGCCTTAGCCACCATACCTGCAAAACAGAGAGTCTGGGACAAAGGCCCCAGATGCGGTGGATGAGCAGATTCTACTCAACACCAGCAAGAACTGACAAGGAGCAGACATCTTCATCTTGCAGTTCGCAGACCAGAGATGACCCAGGAACCAAGACTCCAGGGTGAGTAGAAACCTGACATCCTCACTCCTTCGCAGGGAGCAGAGTAGGGAAGGCCACCCCGACCACCCACTACCAGAGATCTCCATATTTGATACTGACAAAGGCCTGGCTGAGCTGCAGGCTCCAACTCAGGCCTTCGAAGAAAACAAACCTTACATATGTTTGTGCAAATGGAACAAAGGAATGTGTTCATATTATTTTGAGAAAGGGGATGAGGAAAGGAATGTCATGACAATCCATCAAAGCACAGTTAAAGGTGACAAAGGAACGCTATTTACACTACTTACACCAGAAAGGGGGCCTGCAACTAATTTGTGCATGGCTGGGTACCCAGAACCAAGAGCAGGCTCAACCTCCAAACTTCCAATGGACAGCCCCAACCTTACTAGTTGGACTGCAAACCTCCTATTAGTCAACCTGAAAATCTCCAAAGCTCCAATGCTTCAAAGCTCCCATGCTGCAAATGGGGAGGCTTTTCCTTTTGCTTCCTTTCTCCTTCTTTGCGGGCCTCTCCACTCCACACAGGCTTTTTGCAGGCCTTAAGACTTGCCACTTTCCTCTCCAGACACCTCACTAGAGGCTCCAGGCTTCTCCACAGGCCCTGCAATAGGCTCTTCTTACTGTCCTTTTCTCTGCCATCTCAATCTCCACCCCAGCTAATGGGAACAAGCAGCTTATATATAGGCAGTGTTCCCTCCCCGCCTCCAACAGTTTCAACTGCCACTCACCCTCCTCCCCCAAGCCACCCACTCACAACCATTTTGGACACCCTACCCTTTCAGTGGCCCAGACCCTTAGGTGATGATATCACCGCGGGTCTTGGCCTTCCCACTCCACTGGTTGTTAAAGGAAGAGAAGGAGTGTGCATTCACATACATAATGGAAATAGCACAATGAACCTCCTTTGTTCAACAAACATACACTAATTAAATGTAAGGGAAATCATAGTTTCCCTTATCAGCAAAAACTAATCTATGTCTAGGACAAGCAGAAGAGGTCAAAAGCTATGTACACATGACCATATTAGCTGATGCTAAGCGAAATGAAGCCCAAGACAGGGACACAAGAGATTTTATTTTTCTTGCTTTTCTTTTTGATAGGCTTATAATGTACTATATGATTTTTATTGTTTCTTTGTATGTTCTTCTGCCATGGCATAAACCTTGTTGTCACTGTCTTTGATTCTGGTGTCTTGCATCTTGTATATACATTTTTCTAATTGAGGAGGGGAATGGAAATAATAAAATGCTGAAATAAGAATACAGAATGGCCCATTGTAACAATGACTTGTACAAGGAACTATGTTGAAAAGGAACTTTGGTGGGGGTGGGGGGAAAGACTTGTGGAGGTAGGGAGTAATGTGATGGTAGGGGAAACACAAAGGAGGGGGAAACAAATGCTCTATAAGAAATGGAGTCATGGGCTGGGAAGGTGGCTCAGTGGTAGAGCACTTGCCTTGCATGCTCAAGGCCCTGGGTTCGATTCCTCAGCACCACATAAGTAAAAAGCCGGAAGTGGCGCTGTGGCTCAAGTGGTAGAGCGCTAGCCTTGAGCTGAAGAGC
>NW_012267517.1:82725-83142 GCF_000151885.1 Dipodomys ordii
AAACAAAGGAGGAGGCTGCAATGCTTGGTAAGAAATGTACGCATTATCCTGCCCATGCAATTGTAACCCCTCTGTACAGTATGTTCACAAACTAAAATAAATTAAATTTAAAAAAAAAAGATCACATAATAAAAGGGTAAGAAACAAATGAAAAAAAAAGAAATGAAAAATACATATATGGGTTGGGACTGGGGCTAGAGTTAGGGTGCTTGCTTAGCATGCATGAAGCCCTCCTTGGTTCAATTCCTCAGCACCACATCCACAGAAAAAGCAGAAAGCACTGCTATGACTTAAAATAGTAAGGTGCTAGTCTTTTTTTTTTTGTCGGTCGTGGGGCTTGAACTCTGGGCCTGGGAGCAGTCCCTCAGCTCTTCATCTCAAGGCAATCGCTCTACCACTTGAGCTACAGCGCCTCTT
>NW_012267517.1:83192-85584 GCF_000151885.1 Dipodomys ordii
GAGCAGTCCCTCAGCTCTTCATCTCAAGGCAATCGCTCTACCACTTGAGCTACAGCGCCTCTTCCGGTTTTCTGGTGGTTTATTGGAGATAGGAGTCTCAGGGTCTCTCCTGCCCGGGCTGGCTTTGAACCGCGATCCTCAGATCTCAGCCTCCTGAGTAGCACGGATTACAGGCAAGAGCCACCAGCGTCCAGCCTAAGGTGCAAGTCTTGAGCTAAAGCAGCTCACAGACAGTGCCTAGGCCCTAAGTTGAAGTCCTATGACTGGTAAAGGAAAATGAAGGAAAAAAAGAAAGAGAATAAAAGAGAAATTGATGACAAATATAATCTTGAACAATGAAAAGTACATTACAAAGCTAGTCTTGGAATCTCTCCAGTTTTTACTTGATCCTTATCTCCTTGCCTCTGAACCTACTGACTTTTACAGAATATATTTATTGTTTTTCTCTTTATATTTTTATATGTATGCTTAGGTTGAAGTCTATATACCCATCTATGTTCTATGATCTCCACTTTCATGAGGAATAACTGAGGTCTACTGAAGAGTCCTGGAGAACCCACACTGGAGGACTGAATAGGAGGCACAAAAGTTTCCCTCCCTAAACCTTGCCGGAACCAATGTACAGATTTAGCAAATATCACAGTAAACCTTTAAGAGAGACGAACAGGATCTCAGATATGAGGGAAGGAGACAACAGATGTATTCCACAATCTAATGGATAAGGTCTGGGAAGACCAGTCTGAGGTTTCCTAGGTATGCAGCCTTGAGTTGCCGAGAAGAAGGAACATTTAGGATCACAGAACAGATAGGAATTCAAAACAAAGGATGGAAACACAAAAACAGACTGGTTTGGGGCAAATGATCAAACTTCACATCAACACAGACCTACCCTAAACTTCACTCCTCTACTCAAACCCACACTCTTCCTGATTCCCCAAACCACCATCTCTTTAAGAGCAAGGGAGGTGATGATCCATGGTCTAAGAAAGCCCTGTGAGGGAACGTGACACGAATTAGATGAAGAAATTATTACAAAACAGGCAAATGGAGCACAGAAAAACTCACCCATGGTGCCCAAGCTCTGAGTTCAAGCCACAGGACCTACAGCAAACAAAGAAAAAGAAAATAAAAATTTCTAAGCGGAAACACAAAATTCAGAAACAAACAACCAAAAACTCCTTAAGCTTTCATAGGTGGAATTTGGGGGTTTCAGGGAAATCGATTTTGAGAAATCTAAATTGAGAAAAGGATTATGCTGCCTATCTACCTATTTTATTCCAACGTCTACTTTACAGCAGTGGAAAATGTTAGGGGCTGCGAATACCGTTTGAAAGTGAGAGGAGAGATATTCAAAAACTGAAGGCAAAACAGAGATGTAACTTATATTCAGGAGACCATAAGAGCTGAACAAAACTGAAAATAACAACCCAGTCTCATCACCTCAATTGCATGATTAGAACTAAGAATTAAGAAGCCAACTTATGCAATGCTCCTAACACATTTCCATCTTCGGGTTACTCGTTGAATATTTCAGGAGCCACACAATAATTTTCAGGAAGAAACTCGCCTTTGCTCCCACTGCCAGGAGAGCAAGATATGCAGACCTCCATGCAATTCTGGGACCTGAGGTGTGGCAATGGTCAGAATCCCAGGGCCAAGCCCAACCTGGTCCAGGTGGCGCTGTGCGCCGTGCATTGTGGGAATTGTAGTCTTAGTTGAGGCACAGACCTTGGAAAGTGATGGTTTGGGGAAGGGGGGGAAGTTCTTTCTGCGCATGCGTCTCCCCGCCCACTGTTGATTTTTTTCTGTCTGGTAATTCCGGGTTTTTTCCCTTCCCCCTCTGCTAGAAGTTCTGGGAAGTTCGGTGTTGCTTTCCCGAGGTCCAAACCGGGAGGCAGGCGCCCAGCCGCTCTTCAGGGGACCTTGGGAGCTGTAACTTGGAGGAATCTCAGGCTGCGGAACCGATGTCAGGTATGAACCGCAAGCTGGGTGCAGGACCGAGTCAGCCCCACGTGTGCCTCCTGTCTGGGCTTGATGATTTGTTTGGGGTTCGGGTGCTTGTGCTGCCATTGGCCCTCGAGCCTCCAGAAGCCGGACACTGGCTCCCGGAACCCCAAGAGCAAGCTGGGTGGCTCTCCAGACTAGGAGAGCCGGGAGCTGTGCGTGTGAACGCCACGACTGAGAGATGCTGCCGGCACCCACGCCACCTGATTCACTTTGCCCAGCTGTAAGCTGAGCACGGAAACGGTTGTGGTGAACTTGTGAAGTGTGTGCCAGGGTTGAGTCTCCTTCCATGGCAGTTGCCTTTTGGGCTTCTGTGTTGTTTCTGCTAGAGGTGTCTCTGCTCTGCCCCTGCTTGGCAGCCTTCTTAGCACTCTGGGCTGGAGTTCAC
>NW_012267517.1:85634-90476 GCF_000151885.1 Dipodomys ordii
CCAAAAAAAAAAAAAAAAGAAATGGATTCATTACCTTGCTCATGTAACTGCAATGCCTCTGGACACTTTCATATATATACATAAATATGTCTGTGTTTGTGTATGTAGAAAATAACATATCCAAGATATTTTTTACAAATGTTCAGTCAGCCAGGTGCTGGTGACTCATGCCTCTCATCCTAGCTACTCCGGAGGCTAGGATCCAAGGATAATACTTCCAAATTATTTCTATTAGACAAGCCTAGACGACTCATATCTCCAGTTGATTATGAAAGGATACAAGACAAACAAAAAAGGTGAATGTTGAGCTATGACTTAACGAGTAGAGGACTAGTCTTGAGCAAAAAAAAAAAAAAAACGCTCCTGAAGTCTTATGAATAGGTAAATAATAGTGATTCATGCTTAACAATATCAACCTGAAATTTCAAAAATGCATTTTGATATCACAGTTCATGATGTTACTTCATTAAAAAGGATATGATGGAAGTTCCGGGCAGATGGCGGAGGAGAAGTTGGAGGCTAAACAAGCTCTCGCATAGAAAGCAGTTGTAGTGTTTCAGTGAACAGTCCTAAGCCAGAGAATCACACCAGGTGTGCCATCACAGTACAGAGAGTTAGGTCACAGAGGGAAAATCCAGGCAAGGAGACAGATCTGAGCACTTGCAAGCAGCCATGACTGGGTTGGTAGAAGAGGCCATAGCCGCCATACCTGCAACAAAGGCCCCATATGTGGTGTGTGTGTCAATTCTACTCAACACCAGCAAGAACTGACTAGGAGCAGACATCTTCAGCCTGAAGTTAGCAGACCGGAGAAGATTCAGGAACCAAGACTCCAGTGTGAGTCGAAGCCTGAAAGCCTCACTCCTTCTCAGGGAGCAGCCCCCACTACCAGAGATCTCCATCTTTGATACTGACAAAGGCCTGGCTGAGTAGCTAGCTCCAACTCAGGCCTTCCAAAAAAACAAAAGAGTCATTTAGCACATCACAGGAAACTAACCTGACCTATTAGGCTCAGCTCCACCCAAGGGGAAGTCACCCAGCCAGGGCCCCAGCCCCAGCAGTGGCTTTCTTCACTGGGTAAACAGAGACAGAGGCTGCCCCTCCCTATAGCAGCCTTGACAATCAATTGAAATTCAATAAACATAAACCCTGAGAATGGCTTCAGGCTGGGCTCTGAGAGTCTCTCAGAAGCTAGCCCCTCAGGCAAAAGCTACTGTTTGCTGAAAGGCCTCAACTCTACCCAGAACCTAGCCTCTTCATAGCATCTCCACACTAGGGAAAACAGCCAACTCCATCTTTTGTGATACTCAGAACAGATCTCCCTCCCATTAAATTACCCTGGTTCTGAGAAGGATCAAAAAACTCCTGGGCAAAGCAGAGCACTTTTCTGCCTGCTCAAACAAACTGACCTAAGAAACCAACCAAGCCACAGGAAAATAAAATACTGCAAGCGGATCAGAGACTGTAACAAGAGACTGGTTAAGGACACAAGGGATCTTCCCATAACCTTCCCCCACAATAAGATCAAATAGTCTTTTTTTGTACCTTTCATAAAAGTTTTTTTTCTAAAACTTTAATTTCATGTTTTTATTGTGAAAATACTGCACAGAGAGGTTACAATTACATGGGCAATATAATGAATACATTTCTTATCAAGCATTGCAGCCTCCTCCTTTGTTTCCCCTTCCCATCCCTTCCCAGCCTCCCCTGCCCCGAAACTCAATCCTCACCCCCACCAAAATTGTAAATTTCATCTAAAACTTTCTTTAATTTTTAATTTAAAAAATTGTTTTGTATTAACTTTTTTTCCTCCTCTTATAATTTTTATTTTAGGGGTATCTGTGTGTGTGCTTTTTTTTCTTTAAAAATTTTTTTTGGTTTAGTTCTACTGACCTTTTGGTCCTTTTTTTATTTCATTCCCATTCTTTTCACCTTTTCTTCTCTTTCATTCTTCTTTGTGTGACAATTGCTATTCTGTTCATCCTGATATACCCTTAGTTGATTATTAGACCTAATACCCCATTGTTTACAACTTAATACAGAAATTACTGAATTCAAAACCTCTTAGACTTGAATTCCTTGATAGCAGTACTCTTTACACATATATAATATTTTAACCATTTTTTAAACATTTTTTCATGTCTCTTTAGCCCTCCACTTCGATCATTCTATCCACATTTTTCTTGGAAATGATGTTTTTAAATTTGAATAATTCAGGTTGCAGTGTTTAATTTTTAATTTTTATTTTTCTGTTTTTTCTTGTCTCTTTGTTTCTTTCTCTTTCTCCTTTTTTAAGCTCTTTCTACTTTCATTCTATCCAATATTTCCCACTTTGAGATTAGGACTTAGTTACTTCTCCCTCTGCCTTTCCACATCCCTCTATTCCTATTTTTAACCACATCTCTCAATAAACTTAATAATTACTGGTTTGTCAAATTCTTCTTTGCGGTTCTTAGCCCATGAATACACAGTTGTTTGATGTTGAATAGTATATCTGTTGAACTAGATTGTATCTGTAGACTTTTGACTGTGCAACTACAGGCTTTGGATGATGATTGCCTTAAGATAGTGTTCTAGCATAAAACTGGTGTTACTTTCATCTCTAATGGGCAGAGCAAGCCAGAAAAACACAAGAGAAATGGCAAGTCCAGGCATCTCAACTCCCACTAAGGATAATCAGCTGACAGACCTGATAATGAATAATCCAGAGAGAAGGTCCCAAATAGCTCTACCAACACTGCTTGTAAAAATTGTAAATGAAAAGACTGAAAACCTGCAAAGGAGTCTGTGAGCATGATACGGAGAGAGAGGAGACAAACCAAAGGTTAATACAGGAATATCATGAGCGTGAGGATGCTACTCAAAAATTTATACAGGAATTGCATGAACACCTTGAAAACACTCAAAGAGAAATAAAGGAATCCATGAGCAGGCAGAGATCAGTCAAAGAGAAAGAGGAATGGCTTGAGCAGGCTGAGAACACTCAAGGAGAACTACAGGAATTGGATGAACTTGAGGAAGCTAAGCAAAGAGTAATACAGGAATTGAGAGACAAGGATGAGCATACACAAAGATCACTAAATGCATTCATGGAATCCATTAACAGAGAACTGAAAGAAGTAATGAAGACCACAAAGGGAATGCTGAATGGAACCCAACAGAAGGAATGATAGCCCACATAAACCATAACCAATCACCTAAGTGACTTGCGAATAAACACTGAATACCAAATTAAGGAAGTCAAGTGGTTCACACACGATCTAAAACAAAGTTCCAACAAAGAATTTGAAGCCATCAAAGCTGACCATTTAGAAGGAAAAGAACTAAAAAAAAAAAAGTAGAAAAATCTTGACAGTAGGTTAGACCATTCAGAAGATCAAATCCTAGGGATTGAAGACAACCTAGATATTACAGAGAAAGAACATACAACCATCCAAGACAAATCCAAGAAATATGATAGATCTATTCAACACTTGGAAGACACCATCAGAATGCCCAATTGGAGGATAATATGTGTAGAGGAGCACCTAGAGACAGTAATTAATGGTCTAGAAAATTTGTTTAACAGGATCCTAGCAGAGAACTCCCAAACATGTAAAAAGATATGCCTATTCAGATACAAGAAGCAAATGGTCCCCATAAACAGGCGGGAGTTGCAATCTTAATACCAGGTAAAATAGACTTCAAAGTAAAATTTGTGAGAAGAGATAAAGAAGGTTGCTACATACTAATTAAGGGATCTGTCCTTCAGGAGGATATTACAATTCTAAATATCTATTCACCAAACAACAGAGCACCATATAAGCAAAAGAAAAAAGGCAGAAGTGGTGCTGTGGCTCAAGTGGTAGAGCGCTAGCCTTGAGCTGAAGAGCTGAGGGACAGTTCAGGCCCCACGACCTGACCGCAGGAAAAAAAAAGAAATGTACATCAAAACAACATTGAGATACTACCTCATCCCAGTTAGAATGGCAAAAATCAAGAACTCTAATTAAACAATGTATGCTGGAGGGGATGGGGACAGAAGGGAACATTACTGCATTAGTGGTGGGAGTGTAAACTTGTTCAACCACTTTGGAAAGCAGTATGGAGGTTCCTCAAAGAACTCCACATAGAGCTCCCCTTGACCCAGCAATCCCACTTTAGGGCATTTACCCAAATGTTCACAAACAAGACCATACTAAAACTACCCTCAAGCCTATGTTTCTTGCAGCCTTATTTACCATAGCTAAGATATGGAACCAACCCAGATGCCCCTCAGTAGATTATGAATCAAAAAAATGTGGTAAACATGGGTGAGGAGAGGATGGAAAGGGATGGGAAGGAGAAACAAAGGAGGAGGCTCTAATGCTTGATAAGAAATGTACCAATTATCGGAGAATCCCGGGAAAATGGCGGAGGAGAAACTGGATTCTGAACAAGCTCTCGCATAGAAAGCAGTTTTAGAGGTCCATTGAACAGTCCTAAGCCAGAAAATCACACCAAGTGTGCCATCACAGGACAGAGAGTTAGGCAACAGAGGGGAAGCCAAGGCAAGGAGACACATCTAGCACTTTCCAGCAGCCACGGCGGTGGCGGCAGAGTTCTGGCGGCAGCTTCAGCCATACCTGAGTCACAGAGAGTCGGGGACGAAGGAGTCAGACGCAGCGGGCAAGTGGATTCTACTCAACACCAGCAAGAACCGACAAGGAGCAGACATCTTCATCCTGCAGTTCGCAGACCAGAGACAACCCAGGAACCAAGACTCAGCGTGAGTAGAAGCCTGATGTCCTCACCCTTTCTCAGGGAGCAGAGGAGGGAAGGCCACCCCTCCCCCCCAGCACCGGTGATCTCCATCTTGGATAC
>NW_012267517.1:97681-100320 GCF_000151885.1 Dipodomys ordii
ATATAGAAAAAAGTTGGAGGTAATGTATATTGCTCAAGGATATATGATGCATAGATGTAACCTGTCCTGAAGTTTTAGCTAGTGTTACCCGTTTTGTCACAATCTGCTCAAAGAAGTATTATTTTACATAGAAAATTCTTTTTGGCATTTGAAGTCAGTGAATCATAAACAGTCCTTTAAAATATCATATAGATACAGATTGATCCTAATTTCATCCTCTTCACGTCCTATGGCTTCTGCAACTTTAAAATGTTAGGGATGCTCTCCATTATATTCATTTCTAAGAAACAGCAATTTCTCCATATACTAATGAGGCTATTTTACATTACTTAAAATGAGAGAGACTGCCTAAACATGCATTCCCAAACACTTGATAGATCATTTAATAGTACAGAAAATTAAGTTAATGTATAATCTAATAATATAATTTAAACGCAATTTTACATAATTGTGCAAAGAAACAAATGATCAGTGGATAACAGCATTTCCTGTGTAAGAAACTAACCAACAAGTACCAAACAATTCCCATACCTATTTAAGTTTTATGGATCTACATTTTGGGGTGCCCTCAACTTGCTATTTTGTGTTAATATTGTTTAAATCACAGATAAGACTTTAATCTTCTAATTCCTTCCCTGAGGATGGTTGATTGGAATTGTGTCTCTCCTATGACCCAGTATTTTATGTTCATCTTATTAGGCTCTGTACCTTCAGCATTATGGCCAAGGTTCTTCATATGACTGTTCATGAAAGTGAGCATTACTGACATAAGATCTTTAGTGATGTCCATTTGGCCAAAGTAGCTTAAATGGCAAATTGCAAGTCCTTGCATAAGGGTGCTCTGAGTATTTGGCTACAGGGAAATGTGCCATTTCACAACCATTATTGAAACATTATAGCACTAGAAACATGCATTGCATATGTGTTTCCTGTATAACCTTTGTGAAAAATGCTGAGCTATACTATACATGATTTCCCTGGTGTGTGAATCTGGAAATGAATGAGGTGGAGTACAAATGCCCAGTGGACTGCTAGGTCCTTTTGCATTAAAAGAAAAAATAGTTCTTGCATCCCTAAGTGTATTTCAGTAAAAACTAGTTTTAATGAAATGTGGTATGTTTTTATTTTTCAATTATTTTTGTGGGATATTAGTTTTTAGGAATTTCGAATGTATATTAACCTATAAATGAATTGCTTTTATACTATCTATCTACCAATTAATCAACCATGGCTTCATCTTTAGTGGAATGTTTGATTAATGCACTACTTCAGACATAAACCATACTTGTTCTCCCATAAGAAGGCTTTATGCTTTTCCACCCCATGGGTAATGTTTTAAGCAGGAAAATATGGGGCAAAATCACACAGGTTCTTTCCTGACTACCTCATTTGCCTTGTCTCCCAGCCATGCTTCCAGAATCTTCTGTCCATTGTCAACAGCAAGAAAGAATGAAAGGATCTCTGGTGAGTTGCTTTTGATTTCTCTGTTTTACATTCCATTTTTTGAACCTAATAGTGGACAAGATTGAAAAACAGAAAAACAGATTCAACTTCAGGAACATGCTCCTAAATCAGATAAAGATGCCTTATAGTTTTTGCACATTATTAATCTGACATTCTGGCTAAAATGAGTATAGATTACTTCAGTTTGTTTCTAGTTTTTCTGATGTTGGTAGAAGTAAGTAGTCAAACTTGTTAAGGGATTCACTGACACCGAGGAGGTGACTTCTCATGGAAGCAACTGGTCAGAGATCACATCCCCATGAATAACATTAAACTGTCCTAATGAAATTTTTACTATACTTGCTAAAAACTGTGGTCACTTATACCTTCAACTATTGAAGCGTACTGAGTAAGATATATGTACTTAAATTACTAGTTCTTCGACTGCTTCATAGGCTTTTTCTACTTGAAACTTAGGCTATATTTCATTATATAGTGTATATCCTTTCTAGAAATCCCTCCATGTTTCTCAAAGAACTCCTGACTAGATTTTTTTCTGTATTTTGTCTATTCATTCCCTGTTTCTTGCTCTCTAGCTTTCTTTCTCTCTTCTCTTTCATTTCATCTGTTTTTCTCTCTCTCTTTCTCATTGTTTCTCTCAGACCCTCCTCCCTCCATCTGTCTCTTGCTTTTTTCCTTGCTTCAAATGCTGTATCTGGGAGCTAGTATTTCTGTTTTCTTTGTTTTTTTGTCCATTGTAGGACTTGAATTCTTGGACCTGGCTACTGTCTCTCACCTCTTCAGCTCAAGGCACTGAGTACTCTACCACTTGAGTCACAGTGCCTCGTCCAGTTTTGTGGTTGTTTATTAGAGCTATGCATCTAAGGGACTTCTCTGTCCGAGCTGGCTTTGAAGCGTGATCCTCAGATCTCAGCCTGCTCAGTAGCTAGGATTCCAGGCGTGAGTCACCAGTGCCCAACTAGAACTAGTTTTTCTTACTGATCACTTTTCCTTTATTGACATGACTCTTAGAATTAACATGTTTTTACCCATTATAAAGGAAACTTGTTGCTAAATGTAAGCCGAGGTACTTCTATGAAGAGTCCAGAGCTAAAGAAAATTAGAAAAACACAAAAGCACAGACAGAGAGATAGGGAGGAAGTAGGGGTCCTAAAGCTCACTGCCAGTTGTGCCCC
>NW_012267517.1:104770-112211 GCF_000151885.1 Dipodomys ordii
TAGCCTCCTCCTTTGTTTCTCCTTCCCATCCCTTTCCATTCTCTCCTCACCCATGTTTACCACATTTTCTTGATTCATAATCTACTGAGGGGCATCTGGGTTGGTTCCATATCTTAGCTATGGTAAATAAGGCTGCAAGAAACATAGTCGTGAGGGTAGTTTTAGTGTGGTCTTGTTTGTGAACATTTGGGTAAATGCCCAAAAGTGGGATTGTTGGGTCATAGGGGAGCTCTATGTGGAGTTCTTTGAGGAACCTCCATACTGTTTCCAAAGTGGTGCTCTACCACCTGAGCCACAGCACCACTTCTGACTTTTTTCTTTTGCTTATGTGGTGCTGAAGAATTGAACCCAGGTCATCAGGCATGCAAGGCAAGTGGTTTATCACTGAGCTATCTTGCCAGCCCCTGATTTGCATTTCTTTTATGTCTAGAGAAGTTGAGCATTTCTTCATGGGTCTATTGGCCATCCTTCTTTCCTCTTCAGAGAAGTTTCTCTTTAAGTCTTTAGCCCACTTATTTATTGGGCAGTTGTTTCTATGAAGATTTGTTGTTGGAGGATTTAATTTTTTGAGCTCCAGGTATATTTTAGATATGAGACTCTTATCCATTCTATGGCTAGTGAAGATCTTCTTCCTATCCCTGTGCTTTATATTGATCTTGCTAGCTATGGCCTCTGCCATGTAGAAGTGCTGCAATTTCATGCAATCCCATTTATCCAACCTTTCTATGATTTGTTTTGTTTCTGGATTTCTATTAATAAAATTTTGGCCTCTGCCATGGAGACCTATGGTTTCTCCTATTCCATCCTGTAGTGTTTACAGAATGTCTGCCTTGACACTGTGGTCTTTGATTCATTTGGAGTTGCTTCTGGTGCAGGGTGATATATAAGGATCTAGCTTTAGTTTTTCTTACAAGTAGTTAACCAATTTTGCCAGCACCATTTACTGAAGAGGCTGTCTTTCTTCCATTCTATTTTTTTTTTTTTTTGCTCCCTTATCCAAGATTAGATGGCTATAGGTCTGTAGGTTCATTTCTGGATTTACAATCTATTCCATTGGTCTGAAGTCTGTCCTTGTACCAGTAACAAGATGTTGTGATTACTATAGCTTTATAGAAGAGTTTGAAATTTGGTATTGTTATTCCTCCAGTTGTGTTCTTTCCATTGAGGATCGTTTTTGCTATTCTGGGTCTTTTATTGTTGCATACGAATTTTTGGATTGCCTCTTCTATTTCCTTGAAGAAGGAAGTTGGAATATTTATTGGTATCACATTGAATTTGTAGATCGCCTTGGGAAGTATTGCCATTTTCACCATGTTGATCTTTCCAATCCAGGAGCATGGGAGTTTTTGCCACTTTCTAAGTTCTGTTTTGATTTCCTTTTTCAAGTTTTTAAGTTTTCATCATAGAGGTCCTTCACTTCTTTGGGTAAGTTAATTCCTAGGTATTTTATTTTTGTGGGGCTATTACGAATAGAGTTGCTTTCCTAAATTCAGCCACACTTTTCTCATTGTTGGCATACAAAAAAGCCATTGGTTTTTGAGGGTTAATTTTATACCCTGATACTTCACATAACTTTTGAATCAACTTGAGTAATTTGGGAGTGCAGTCTGTGGGATTCTTTAAATATAAGATCATGTCATCTGCAAAGAGGGAGAGTATTACTTCTTCTTTCCCTATATGAATCCCCTTTATGTTTGCATCTTGTCTTATTGCGGTAGCTAGGCATTCTAATACTAGATTGAAGATAAGTGCAAATAGTGGACATTCTTGTCTCCTTCCTGAGTTGAGGAAATGGCTTTAGTTTTTCACCATTAAGTATAAAGATGGCTGTAGGTTTGTCACATACAGCCTTTATTGTATTGAGGAATGTTCCATGGATTCCTAATTTTTACACAACCTTCATCATAAAGGGGTGTTGGATCTTGTCCAATGCTTTTTCTGCATCTATTTAGATAACCATGTGGTTCTTATTCTTGCTCCTGTTGATGTGATGAATTATATTAGTTGATTTGCATATATTGAACCAGCTTTGTAACCCTGAAAGGAATCCTGTTTGATCATGTTGTATGATTTTTTGGATGAATAGTTGAAGTCAATTGGCCAAAATTTTGTTCAGAAGTTTTGAATCAATGTTCCTCAAAGAACTGGGTCTATATGTTCTCTTTCTTGGATGAGTCCCTGCCTCGTTTTGAGATGAGGGTTATTATGGCTTCATAGGATGAGTTCGGGAGTGAACTTTCTCTTTCAATTTCATTGAAGAGTTGGAGGAATATTGGTGTGAGCTCTGCTTAGAAGGCCTTGTAGAATTCCGCTGTAAAACCATCTGGTCCTGGACTTTTCTTAGATGTTTCTATTTTAATGCCTGTTATGGGCCTGTTTAGATGGTTTAACTCATCTTGGTTTAGTTTCGACAAGTCAATATTTGCTAGGAAAAGGTCCATTTCTGCCAAGTTCTCAAACTTATCATAAATGTTTAAGAAGTATTCCTTTCTAATGTTCTGAATCTTGGTTGTTTCTGTGGTGGTTTCCATTCTCATCTCTGAGTTTATTTATTTGGGTGTGTTCTCTTCTTTTTACAAGAAAATTTGCTACGGGTCTGTCAATATTGTTAATTTTTTCGAAGAACCAACTCTTTGTTTTGTTGATTCTTTCTATAGTTTGTTTGGATTGTAATTCATGTAATTCTGATTTAATTTTAATTATTTCTTTCTGTCTACTGGATTGGGGTTTATCTTGCTGTTCTTTTTCAAGGAGACTCAGATGTCTCATTAAATTGTTGATTTCAGATCTCTCCAATTTGTTGATGTAGGAACTCAGATCTCTAAACTTGCCCCTGAGCACTGCCTTTGCTGTGTCCCAGAGGAGCTGGTAATTTGTGTGTTAATTTTGGTTGAATATCATGAACATTTGAATGTCATTTCTAATTTCTTCCGTGACCCACTCATGATTCAGCAGTGTGTTGTTCAGCCTCCATGTATTACTGGACTTGGTTTGTTTGCTTTTAGTGTGGAGTTCTGATTTTATTCCCTTCTGGTCTAAGAGAATGCAAGGTATTACTTCAATGTTTCTGAATTTGGACAAGTTTGCTTTGTGGCCTAAAATGTGGTCTATTTTGGAAAATGTTCTATGTGCTTCTGAGGAAAACGTGTATTCTGATTCTGCTGCATGAAATATTTGGTAGATGTCTGTTAAATCTAGTTGATCTATGCAGTTGTTAGGATCTGTTAGGTTTCCCTGTTGAGTTTTTGCGAGTTGATCGATGCAGTGGGGAAAGTGGTGTGTTAAAGTGCCCAACAAATAATGTCTTTGGATCTATGTGGGATTTGAGGGAAAGTAGTGTTCCTTGGACAAATTTGGATGCTCTGTTGTTTCATGAATAGATATTTAGAATTGTAATATCCTCCTGAAGGACAGATCCCTTAATTAGTATGTAGCAACCTTCTTTATCTCTTCTCACAAATTTTACTTTGAAGTCTATTTTACCTGGTATTAGGATTGCAACTCCCACCTGTTTATGGGGGCCGTTTGCTTCTTGTATCTGAATAGGCCTATCTTTTTGCTTGTTTGGGAATTCTCTGCTAGGATCCTGTTAAACAAATTTTCTAGACCATTAACTACTGTCTCTAGGTTCTCCTGTACATCTATTATCCTCCAATTGGGCCTTCTGATGGTGTCTTCCAAGTGTTGAATAGATCTATCATATTTCTTGGATTTGTCTTGGATGGTTGTATGTTCTTTCTCTGTAATATCTAGGTTGTCTTCAATCCCTAACATTTGATCTTCTGGATGGTCTAACGTACTGTCAAGATTTTTCTACTTTTTTTTTCTAGTTCTTTTCCTTCTAATTGGTCAGCTTTGATGGCTTCAAATTCTTTGTTGGAATTTTGTTTTAGATCGTGTATGAACCACTTGACTTCCTTAATTTGGTATTCAGTGTTTATTCGCAAATCACTTAGGTGATTGGTTATGGTTTCTCTGGGATATCATTCCTTCTGTTGGGTTCCATTCAGCATTCCCTTTGTGGTCTCCCTTACTTCTTTCAGTTCTCTGTTAATGGATTCCATGAATGCATTTAGTGATCTTTGTGTATGCTCATCCTTGTCTCTCAATTCCTGTATTACTCTTTGCTTAGCTTCCTCAAGTTCATGCTGTTCCTGTAGTTCTCCTTGAGTATTCTCAGCCTGCTCAAGCCATTCCTCTTTCTCTTTGACTGATCTCTGCCTGCTCATGGATTCCTTTATTTCTCTTTGAGTGTTTTCAAGGTGTTCAAGCAATTCCTGTATAAATTTTTGAGTAGCATCCTCACGCTCATGATATTCCTGTATTAACCTTTGGTTTGTCTCCTCTCCCTCCATATCATGCTCACAGACTCCTTTGCAGGTTTTCAGTCTTTTCATTTACAATTTTTACAAGCAGTGTTGGTAGAGCTATTTGGGACCTTCTCTCTGGATTATTCATTATCAGGTCTGTCAGCTGATTATCCTTAGTGGGAGTTGAGATGCCTGGACTTGCCATTTCTCTTGTGTTTTTCTGGCTTGCTCTGCCCATTAGGGATGAAAGTAACACCAGTTTTATGCTAGAACACTGTCTTAAGGCAATCATCATCCAAAGTCTGGAGTTGCCCAGTCAAAAGTCTGCAGATACAATCTAGTTCAACAGATATACTATTCAACATCAAACAACTGTGTATTCATGGGCTAAGAACCGCAAAGAAGAATTTGACAAACCAGGAATTATTAGGTTTATTGAGAGATGTGGGTAAAAATAGGAATAGAGGGATATGGAAAGGCAGAGGGAGAATTAACTAAGTCCTAATCTCAAAGTGCGAAATAGATTGGATAGAATGAAAGTAAAAAGAGCTTAAAAAGGAGAAAGAGAAAGAAACAAAGAGACAAGAAAAAACAGAAAAATAAAAATTAAAAATTAAGCAGTGCAACACTGAATTATTCAAATTTAAAAACATCATTTTCAAGAAAAATGTGGATAGAATGAGAGAAGTGGAGGGCTAAAGAGACATGAAAAAATGTTTAAAACATGCTTAAAATATTATATAGGTATAAAGAGTACTGCTATTAAGGAATTCAAGTCTAAGAGGTTTTGAATTCAGTAATTTCTAGATTAAGTTGTACAAAATGGGGTATTAGGTCTAATAATCAACTAAGGGTGTATCAGGATGAACAGAACAGCAATTATCACACAAAGAAGAATGAAAGAGAAGAAAAGATGAAAAGAATGGGAATGATAGAAAAAAAGGATCAAAAGGTCAGTAGGGCTAAACAAAAAAAATTTTTTTTTTTTTTTTTTTTTGGGTCCGGTTGTGGGGCCTGAACTCTGGGCCTGGGCGCTGTCCCTCAGCTCTTCAGCTCAAGGCTAGCACTATACCACTTGAGCTACAGCACCACTTCCGGCTTTTTCTTTTTGCTTATGTGGTGCTGAGGAATCGAACTCAGGGCCTTGAGCATGCAAGGCAAGCGCTCTACCACTGAGCCACCTTCCCAGCCCCCAAAAAAATTTTTTAAAGAAAACAAAGCGCACACACATATACCCCTAAAATAAAAATTATAAGAGGAGGGGGAAAAAAGTTAATACAAAACAATTTTTTAAGTCAAAAATTAAAGAAAGTTTTAGACGAACTTTACAACTTTGGTGGGGGGGATAATTGAATGTGGGGGCCAGGGGAGGCTGTGAAGGGATGAGAAGGGCAAACAAAGGAGGAGGCTACAATGCTTGATAAGAAATGTATTCATTATCTTGTCAATGTAATTGTAACCCCTCTGTGCAGTATTTTCACAATAAAAACATGAAATTAAAGTTTTAGAAAAAAACTTTTATGAAAGGTACAAAAAAAAAGACTATTTGATTTTTTTTGTGGGGGAAGGTTATGGGAAGATCCCTTGTGTCCTTAACCATTCTCTTGTTACAGTCTCTGATCCGCTTGCAGTATTTGATTTTCCTGTGGCTTGGTTGGTTTCTTAGGTCAGTTTGTTTGGGCAGGCAGAAAAGTGCTCTGCTTTACCCAGGAGTTTGTGATCCTTCTCAGAACCAGGGTAATTTAATGGGAGGGAGATCTGTTCTGAGTATCACAAAAGATGGAGTTGGCTGTTTCCTCTAGTGTGGAGATGCTATGAAGAGGCTGGGTTCTGGATAGAGTTGAGGCCTTTCAGCAAACAGTAGCTTTTCCCTGAGGGGCTAGCTTCTGAGAGACTCTCAGAGCCCAGCCTGAAGCCATTCTCAGGGTTTATGTTTATTGAATTTCAATTGATTTTCAAGGCTGCTATAGGGAGGGGCAGCCTCTGTCTCTGTTTACCCAGTGAAGAAAGCCACTGCTGGGGCTGGGGCCCTGGCTGGGTGACTTCCCCTTGGGTGGAGCTGAGCCTAGCAGGTCAGGTTAGGTTCCTGTGACCTGCTAAATGACTCTTTTGTTTTTTTGGAAGGCCTGAGTTGGAGCTAGCTGCTCAGCCAGGCCTTTGTCAGTATCAAAGATGGAGATCTCTGGTAGTGGGGGGAGGGGAGGGGTAGCCTTCCCTTCTCTGCTCCCTGAGAAGGAGTGAGGCTTTCAGGCTTCTACTCACACTGGAGTTTTGGTTCCTGAGTCTTCTCTGGTCTGGGAACTTCAGGATGAAGATGTCTGCTCCTAGTCAGTTCTTGCTGGCGTTGAGTAGAATTGACACACACACCACATATGGGGCCTTTGTTGCAGGTATGGCGGCTATGGCCTCCTCTACCAACCCAGTCATGGCTGCTTGCAAGTGCTCAGATCTGTCTCCTTGCCTGGATTTTCCCTCTGTGACCTAACTCTCTGTACTGTGATGGCACACTTGGTGTGATTTTCTGGCTTAGGACTGTTCACTGAAACACAAGTGCTTTCTATGCGAGAGCTTGTTTAGCCTCCAACTTCTCCTCCGCCATCTTCCCGGAACTTCCATCAGATCCTTTTTAATGAAGTAACATCATGAACTATGATACCAAAATGCATTTTTGAAATTGTTAAGCATGAATCACTATTATTTACCTATTCATAAGACTTCAGGACCGTTTTTTTTCTTTTTTTGCTCAAGACTAGTCCTCTACTCGTTAAGTCATAGCTCAACATTCACCTTTTTTGTTTGTCTTGTATCCTTTCATAATCAACTGGAGAAATGAATCTTCTAGGCTTGTCTAATGGAAATAATTTGGAAGTATTATCCTTGGATCCTAACCTCCGGAATAGCTAGGATGAGAGGCATGAGTCACCAGCACCTGGCTGACTGAACATTTGTAAAAGATATCTTGGATATGTTATTTTCTACACACACAAATACAGACATATTTATGTATATATATGAAAGTGTCCAGAGGGATTGCAGTTACATGAGCATGGTAATGAGTCCATTTCTTATAGAGCATTTGTTTCCCCCTCCTTTGTTTTTCCCCTACCATCACATTACTCCCCACCTCCACA
>NW_012267517.1:113802-135335 GCF_000151885.1 Dipodomys ordii
GAGGCAGGGGGTTGGCACTCCAGTCTCTTAACCAGCTCTAGAGTTGTCTGTTTTAAGTTTTCCATGGCCTGCTCTCAGTGTACGAAGTGCAGTATGGGTGGAGTTCAACCTCTCAAACCTTTTCCACTTTCAGCTCAGCTTCAGCATTCCCTACAGATAATTAAAACCTTCTACCTATCAATACACAGCAAAAAAAATTGATGACCCTGATCCTATTGTATTTATCTGATCTAACTTCATTTGATGTGGTAGTGTAGTTTTATATTTTCTTCTTGCTCCATTTGAATATTTTCATTCACTGCCAGTATAAGATAGAAGCTGGTTTTTATAATAAACAATACAGTGACCAGGTTTTTTACATTTGAAATATAACAAGTAGCAAAAAGTGACCAACATCTGCTCAGTGATAGACTTTGATCTCTGAGGAACTCGATATACGGTAATACATTTGGCAAAATATCCTTGGGAAGCTACCTGGAAAACTGATTCAGTAATATGAGATACACTTGAAAAATAGTCAGTGAAAAGATATACAAAAACTAAAAATAAGATGCACAGATTAGAATAATTTGCATTTTTGTTCAGGCTCCGGTGGCCCACACCTCTCGTCTAGCTACTCAGGAGGCTGAGAGCTGAGGATCCTAGTTCAAAGCCAGCCTGGACAGGAAAGTCCATGAGACACTTATCTCCAATAAACCCCTCAGGACACTGGAAGTGGCACAGTGGCTCAAGTGGTAGAGCATTAGCCTTTAGTTGAAGACCTGAGGGAGAGTGCCCAAGCCTAGAGTTCAAGCCACACAACCGACAAAAAAAAAAAAGGAATACTTTGCATTTTTGGTCCATGTGTGTTTGTTTTTAATTCTATTTGTAGCTGTATGTTTCCAGCTAACATGTGGCTTAAAAGTTTGTTCATAAATTTTAAATTGTTACTTCAACTGGAAAAATAAATATATGGCACTTATATCTCTGATCCAATTCAGAGAGTCTAAAATTTGATTTTTCCATATTCCTTTTTTCAAACAATTTATTTTATTATTAGGTTGAAGTACTTGTACAAAGAAGTTACCATTCTACAAAACAATATGTGAATAGAAGATGTCTGACAACATTATCACCCATTGCTCCTAACCACCCCTTCTCTAACTTTTCTTTTTTTGTTGTTTAAATTGAGAGTAAGTGATTATATAAATTTCACATATGTCACAGTATTGTGGAACAGAGATGCTTAGTTGAAGTCAGAAACACATTTTCAACTTCAGAAGGCAAATTGTCATTGTCATGGTCTATAAAGTTTGTGAATTTTATGAGCTTTGTCAATACAAATCATTCCCTATTCCTTTTGACGACAGGTCTTGATATGTAGTCCAGCTTGCTCTTGAAATTGTTATGGAACCTAGCCTGGCTGGTCATCCTTTTTGAATTTCCCAAGTTCAGGTTGTATAGGTATGTTCCATCCTGTGTGGCTACATTACCCATTTTCAATTCAGAGTTCACTGATAGTTCATATGGCCGCATTGTTGTGCAGCCATCTCTTCCATCCATGTACAGCATGTTTCATTTTCCATGTATGAAGCTGTATAATCATTAGTAGGCAGCTCCTTTTCCTCTCTACCCCAGTCGCTGGAACCATCTTACTTTTTGGCTCTGTGAGTTTGTTCATCCTTGGAAGCTCAGTAAGGGAAATCATACCATGGCTGTGCTTTTATGACTGCTCTATTTTACTTAGCTTAATGTATTCAAAGATCAACCTGCTGTAAAATGTAGTAAACTTGTCTTTCTTTTCAATGTCTTTATCTATTCTTTTACCTGTGTCTGTCATTTGGTTCTTGTCAGTATTTGCTCTGAAGTGATTCTCTAATACTACTTCTCATCCCTGCTTTCTCTTCTGCTGGGTACAAATCTAGAAATAGAAGTGCTGGACCATATTCCTATGTAATTCTGTATTTAGTTCTTTTTAGCGCTGTCTATACCATCTTTGATTGTTTTACATTCCTGTCAGACATGCACCAAGGTTCAAATTGAATTCACATCCTTCCCAGCCTTTGTTACACTTTGGAAGGATATTTGTTGTTTTTATTTAAAACTCTGTCCATAGTAACATATATAAAGTAGTTATTTCTGTAGAATTTTTATTTGATTTCTTCTCCTGACTATTGATACTGAGCTTTGTATATTTCAACCAATTATTTGTAGATTATTCTAAAAGTGTCTTCAATCATATTCTGCATTTTAAAATCAGATTTTGTGTATGGCAATTTGTTGTACAATTTTTGCTTCATATTTTAGAAATCATTCCAATTGTTCGTGATATTTGGAAATATTTTCACTCATTCCATGCTTTTGCTTCTTTGTTGATCATGCCTTTTGATGGACTTAATCTTGTTTGGTTTTACATCAGGACTTTTTGTGTCCTATCCAAGTAGTAACTGTCAAGTCTAATGTCATGAAGCTTTCCTGCCCTCCACTCTTGTCCTCCTCCTTTCCCTTTCTCTCTTTTTCCCTCTACTCCACTCCTCTCTTGTCCTTTCTTCTGCCTTCTTTTCCCTGCCCTTTCATTCCCCTTCTGTCAGCCCTCCACTCATTCTCTTTTCTCTTTATGTGTCAGATGAGGACTTGCTGTGTTGCCACAATTGGTGTCTATCTTAGAAACTCATGTGCCACATCTACTTTAGCCTCCACCATGCTATTGTTGTGTAGTGCTGGAGCTTGAACTCCAGGTCTGCTTCCTCAGTCACTGTTGGTGCTGTCACTTGAGCCAGCTCCCACCTGTTGTCTAAAAGCTTAATTAGAGTTGTCTACCCCGGCTGGCTTCCAGACCTCAGCATCCTTCACAGCTGGGGAAGGAGAACAGTCTTGTGCCTGAAGCCCTGATTTTGTTTTATTTTTCTTGTCTGGAACATTTAACATTAACAACTAAGTATATACTACAATGAAACAAGATGATCATGTAGAACTAATGTTCAACTTAAACTCAAATACTTCAATTTCAAATTAAGTGTGGCATTTTATTTCTAATAATTGTAGTGTTCTTTTAACTATGGGAGAATTTGTTCACTCAGCAAATGCATTATGCTAGCACAACTCCATGTAGCAATAGTTTTATAATTAATTTACTGTTTTTATACAGAGAGATGAAAATTCCATGAGTCAGGTAATAAGTACATTCCTTCTCTTTCAGAATGTTGCGTTCCCTTACTCACCCTCAATCACTCCCTTTGATCTTTACTTATGTGTTGTTCTATAGTTTACTCAGGGCCAGCACACTTTCCTTGAACTTCTTCTGCTCAAGTCTAGCACTCTACCACCTGAGTCACATCTCCATTTCTAGTTTTTCTGTTCACATGGCACTGATGAATTGAACCCATGCATGCTAGACAACCACTCTGGAGTAAGCCACATTCCCAGCCCTAAATCTAGTCCCCTCTTTTTTGGTACAATTAATTCTTTGAACTGAAGCCTTCTGATTTGCCTGGTAATTGCAATATTTATTGATGCATATGAGTATTCTACATACATTTCTTTTAATAAAGTGATGAGTTTATATATTGGATCTTCATGCATTGTGAATCATATGGTGGTATAAGTTTTATTTCAACAAACTATTACAGATATTACATAAAATAGATGACCAATATATTCCTTTATACTTACCTACACATTTACCTTTTTAGTTTCTTTGTCCTACGTGTATATGTATGTGGACTCCTTTTGCTCTTCTCTTGAAGCACTTCTCTTGTAACACTCTTATAATGCAAATGTGTAATTAATCAATTCTCTTTCCCTGATGATATCTTCAATCTACATTTTTAGAAGAGTTCTTCTGCCTAATGGATTGTGAATTGAATGTTATTTTCTTTCAATTCTTCACATATATATTTCCCTTTTGTATGTTAGTCAGGATTCACCTCTGGTATTGGTAAGCACGGCTGACTTGGCCATCCAAAATCTCTCCTCTTAGCCTCTGCAGGCAAATTAGCACTCTTATTTCCTTCCAACTTGTAAATTTTTCTTCTGTATTTTTAGATCATATCCCTCTTCTAATTTTTCTCTGTCTTGCTTGTCGTGGTCCTTTTTTTCATTTTTTGTCATCTTGAATGTTCCTTAAGCCTCTACCCATCCTCCATCCTTCCATGAAGGCATATTTAAATGAAAATATAGTCAGGGAACATGGTATGCCCCTCGCAGCTATATTGTGGATTGTAGGAGGTGGGCCAAGTTCACAAAACTTCCTTCTAGCAGTTCTTTTTTACATAGGAAGGAAATATCAGGGTATCTATGACCATAATTCAGTATTTAGCACTTAAATTACAAAATAGTTAACATAGAATATTTATCTATGGGAGGTAAATTAGATCTTATAAGGGCCAATCCATCATTATCTACGTTCATAAGTACTGTTACTGCCTTTAACATTTATGTGGACACTTACTATTCATGAATCAATAATGTGCTATGTATTCCATGTGATGTCCTAAATGTGTTGTGATTGCTTATGACATACCGTGTGTGTGTGTGTGTGTGTGTGTGTGTGTGTGTGTGTGTATGTATGTGTTGGTTGGTTGGTTGGTTGTGAGGTTTGATTTCTGGACCTGAGCACTGTCCCTGAATTCTTCCCCTCAAGGCTAGTGCTCTACCACATGAGCCATAGCACCAGTTCTGCTTTTCTGCTGGTGATTAATTGGGGATGAGTCCCACAGACCTTCCTGACTTGGACTAATTACTTCATTCAAATGTGCCATTACAGAAGCTGGTGTCATTTGATGATGTGGCTGTGGACTTCAGCTGGGAGGAGTGGCAAGACCTGGATCATGCTCAGAGGACCCTGCATAGAGATGTAATGCTGGAGACCTACAGCAACCTCTTGTCCTTAGGTGAGCAAAAGTCATTTGAACATGCGAGATCAAAGGCTGTTTTCTTTTCTAAGTAGTTATATAAATATTTATGTTATTTCAGTAGAGGATTCTAGTCCGTGGGAATATAAAATTCCTGTCCATTTTTTCCACTTGATTATGTAACTGGAGACAATTTTATTCCCATTCTTCAAGAAATCTAATCAGCACTTGGACCCAAGATCTAAACTGCATTCCACTAATAGAAAGAGACTGTCTTCCTAAACTTGTGGTGATTTTTGTAGGGGCAAATATAGTCTAGAATAGAAAGTACCTCACTATTTGAGGTATGATCTGAAAATCACTAGTTGAAAGTGGTTATTTGTAATCAACCCTGATCCTGGGTGCAGTGGCTAACACCTATAATCTTAGCTTCTCTGGAGGCTGAAATGTGAGGATTTTGGTTTGAAGCCAGCAACTGCAGAAAAGTGACCATGAGGCTTTTATTTCCAAATCCCCTCACAATCTACAAATGTAGCTGGGACTGAAGCTAGCAGAATGCTAGCTTTGAGCAAAAGAGCTGAGTTCAAGCCACCCAATTGACAAAATAAGTTGAAAGCTGGGGAATATCAACCAGGGAGTGGATAAGAAATGAGAAACAAGGTTTAGGAGCAACTTTGTGAACATGATGTCTGAGACCTTACAGTAATGATGACCCAGCGTACCAATAGTTCTTCTCTACTTGTTAATAACAGGACACTGGGTTCCTAAACCTAAATTGATTGCCAAGCTGGAGCAAGGTGCAGAACCATGGATAAGAGAAGCCTCAGACAAGAATCTCACAGGTGAGATAAAGCATCTTGCATGGTGGTTTTGTAGCCAGAGTCCACTTGGTAAGTTTAATGAGCTGTACTGAGCAATAATGTTCCTAGTTCCCTGAGTCATGTGTGGCAGAGAACTAGGTGATCCTTTGTCTCAAGGACATGACAATCAAGAATTTACATGGAGACAAACTGATTTGGCTGTCCCAGTATAGTTAAAGTGAGCAATTTTCTTTTTCTTTGTAGAGATCATTCTTAAACAGAAAAAGGAAATGAGAAATGTAGAAAATGAGGTCTCATTTTCATTGAAACAAGGGCTATGCAGGTATGAGGAAATAAGGAGTATGCCAGGACTGCTATCCTGTGATGAGGGAAATTGCTTCTTGGTGATGGTGGAAGTGAGTGAGATTCAGAAGCAAAGCTTTGGGTTCACAGGGGATGACTACCTGGGTGGTGAGCTGCAGTATGTTTGGTCTTTAATGGTTGTGAAGGAGCAGAAGTGTTAGAAAAGGAAATTTGATGAGAATTTGACTAAGGGTGAGGGAAACCAATTTTAAAAATGCCACCAATCCCTAAAGTAATTCTTAGTGAGAAGTTAGAACTGAAGAGATGGAGGTATAAATCCTTATTCTCAGGAACCTTCCATGCTTAGCGGAAAGGCCAAGGGCTGTATCAAACACCCTAATGGTCCCTAAATCTAGACAGTATTTCTGTTCCTCACCTAATGGTTGAGAAGCAAAGCAGCAAAATATATAAATTATTTCCACAAATTAAAAGAAAAATAATAGCTATTCCCTTATGACCAAACCTCGACGGTATTAAAGGCAGATGTTTAGTACTCAGCTTATAGCTTATAGTGTGTAGTTGAATCATTTCAGTAATTAATTCCTTGAGAAAAACAGAAAAAAACGGAAACAGAAAAACATTATTTACCATTGTAAAATGTCAGTACTACTTTGTTAACTAATACATTACCGAGAAAAGCTTATATTCTGCATCAAAGAATTCCTGCTTTAATCTTTTAAAATCTCCTAACAGTTAGGATGCATGGAAATGCCTTTACTGTTACATTAAGGAATCTTGAGGTCTCATTTCTGTTTTTGTCTGTCTTTCTATATCTCATTGTAGATGTCCAAGAAAAGGAGTACAGGACTAAGACCAGTCAGGAGAATCCCTACGATTGTCTGTCTGAAGTCGGAGTCATGAATACTAACACAGGGGAGAAAAATGTGAAATTAATACCAACTTTTAATTTGAGATCAAAACCTAAGTCAGAGCTGATTAGGAATAATGGGAATTCCTTAGGGATAAAGACAAAGGAGTTCAGGCAGTGTCAGAACATGCTTCTCCATGGTGAGCCTGACGGGATGTGTGCCTCTTATAGTCCTGGAGTATCTCCTGTAGCTAAAGAATCTAACCAATATGGACATTCTTTCACCCGGAAGACACACCTTACTGTCCATCAGAGAACACACACAGGAGAGAAACCTTATGAATGTAATGTGTGTGGAAAGTCTTTCAGCCAGAAGACACACCTTACTGTCCATCAGACAACACACACAGGAGAGAAACCTTATGAATGTAATGTGTGTGGAAAGTCTTTCAGCCGGAAGACACACCTTACTGTCCATCTGACAACACACACAGGAGAGAAACCTTATGTATGTAATGTGTGTGGAAATTCTTTCAGCCGGAAGACAACCCTTAATGTCCATCTGACAACACACACAGGAGAGAAACCTTATGAATGTAACCTGTGTGGAAAGTCTTTCACTCGGAAGGCACAGCTTACTCTCCATCAGCTAACACACACAGGAGAGAAACCTTATGAATGTAATGTGTGTGGAAAATCTTTCACCCAAAAGACACACCTTACTGTCCATCAGACAACACACACTGGAGAGAAACCTTATGAATGTAACCTGTGTGGAAAGTCATTCAGCCTGAAGTCATACCTCACTGTCCATCAGAGAACACACACAGGAGAGAAGCCTTTTGAATGCATCAAGTGTGGGAAGTCTTTCACCCAGAAGACAAACCTTACTGCTCACGAGAGAACACACACAGGTGAGAAACCTTATGAATGTAACCTGTGTGGAAAGTCTTTCATGCGGAAGTCTAAACTTACATATCATCACAGAATACACATAGGAGATAAACCTTATGAATGTAATGTGTGTGGAAAGTCTTTCATCCAGAAGGCACACCTTACTGTCCATCAGACAACACACACAAGAGAGAAACCTTATGAATGTAATGTGTGTGGAAAGTCTTTCATCCGGAAGGCAAACCTTACTTTTCATCAGAAAATTCACACAAGAAAGACACTTTATGAATGTAACAAATGTGGAAAATCTTTTCACTTGAAGGCATATCTTACTGTCCATCAACGAACACACACAGGAGAGAAACCTTATGAATGTAACAAATGTGGGAAGTCTTTCACCCAGAAGACAACACTTAATGTCCATCTGACAACACACACAGGAGAGAAACTATACAAATGTAATATATGTGGAAAGTCTTTCACCCAGAAGACAACCCTTAATGTCCATCAGACAACACACACAGGAGAGAAACCTTATCAATGTAATGTGTGTAGAAAGTCTTTCACCCAGAAAGGAAACCTTAGGATCCATCAGACAACACATACAGGAGAGAGACCTTATGAATGTAGCAGGTGTGGAAAGGCTTTCGCCCGGAAAACATGCCTTACTATCCATGAGACAATACACACAGGAGAGAAACCTTATGAATGTAATGTGTGTAGAAAGTCTTTCGCCATGAAGTCACAACGTACTGCCCATCAGGCAACACATACAGGAGAGAGACCTTATGAATGTAGGAGGTGTGGAAAGTCTTTCACCAAGAAAATCGGCCTTACTTTCCATGAGAGAAAACACACAGGAGAAAAACCTTATGGATGTAGCTGGTGTGGAAAGTCTTTCATCAGGAAGTCAATCCTTAAATCACATCAGATAATACACACAGGAGAGAAACCTTATGAATGTATGGACTGTGGAAAGTCTTTCAGGTGGAAGGCAGCCCTTAACATCCATCAGATAATGCACACAGGAGAGAAACCTTATGAATGTAACAGCTGTGGAAAGTCTTTCACCAGGAAGGTATACCTTACTGACCATCAGAGAACACACACAGGAGAGAAACCTTTTGAATGTAACCTGTGTGGAAAGTCATTCAGCCACAGGGGAAACCTTACTGTCCATCGGAGAACACACAGGAGGAAAACCTTGTGAATGTAACAGCTGTGGAAAGTCTTTCACCAGGAAGGTATACCTTACTGACCATCAGAGAACACACATAGGAGAGAAACCTTTTGAATGTAACCTGTGTGGAAAGTCATTTAGCCACAGAGGAAACCTTACTGTCCATTGGAGAACACACAGGAGGAAAACTTTAGGAATGTAACAGCTGTGGAAAGAGTTTCACACAGAAGTCAACCCTTATTTTTCATCAGAGAGCACAACACAGGAGAGAAGCCTTATGAATGCAACAAATGTGGAAAGAACCGTCCACAGGAGGCCACAGCCTAGCATATAAGAAAATTCCCCCAAATGAAAAATCTCTAGAATGTAACAAGTAGGGAAAGTCTTTCATTTGGAAGAGAAGTCAGTTTGCAATAGAGAACCCACACAGGATACAAACCTTATCAAGGTAGAAATGTGGAATTCTTCAACCAAAAGGCACAGCTCAGGGTACATCATTGAACACACACACACAAGAGAAATCATAGCAATGTAAAACATGTAGAAAGTTTTTCAAAAATGTTCTAAGTACTCTCAGTCATTCTTCCCTGAATGTCCATCTTCTAAAATTTCTCAAGTTCCATTTCTAACATTCTCTATTGGGAGAGCTCCAAGAAGATGATTATGTCTAATTTCCTGTTTCATGAAATTCTAGGATGATATTTACCTTTTTCCTTTTATTTTGCTGTTAGTTTCATTTGAACTCATGGCCCTTTACTTCGCTTTGGCTTTTATTCTCAAGCCTAGCAGTCTATCCTTTCTGCCACATCTCTAATTTTGAGGTTTTTGTATTTAGTATCATGAGTCCTATCATTGGGAAGCAGTCTACTTTCTTCAAAGGTGTTTACAAAACTTATGTAAGTAAAACTGAAATGTTATAAATTAGGAAAATAAGTAGTTTCATAGAATCTATAAAGAAATTGAGTGATTTAATAGAATTTTGTAACATTTAAAAATGAGAAATATTTGAGAATTATGGATGAGTAATAAAGTTGATTTAGTAAATACTTATTTTATGTGGTGAAATTCAATAAAAGTGACATTGAGTCCAATCAGATTTCTTGTGGGAAACAATTTTCAAATTTTTCTGTAAACGTAGAATACCTTCTATAACATCAGTCTCTTCCACCCCTGGAAATGAACAGTTCTATAATTTTTATAGAGCTGGTAGAATTTGTCATATATTCATATAGTCTTTCACAACAGAATAGACAAAATACATACTTTAAGGGATAGAGGTATGGCTTAGTTTTTAGAGCATTAGCAAGTGAGCAAAAGTATCATGTACTGGCTTTGAGTCCCATTCTTGGAGCTTAAAAAAAAGAATATACACTTAACATTCCACAATCCTATGTGTTAAAACAGAATTCAGAAGCCCCACATGAACATGTCTCCATAGCAACAGCTTATGAGGACTTTAGAAACATACTTGAGAATGTCCCAATGATTCATGAATGTGAACCTCTTGGCTTTGAGTGACAGATTACAAGGGAAGGCATGAATCAGCAGGTCACCAGGGTGATTACATTTTGTGTGTGTGTGTGTATGCATATCTACGTATGTAAATACACATATATGTCACTACAAATTCATCCAGTCACCTGAATCCATCCATAACCCTCCATAGCACTATTCATTTTGTCAGATCTTTTCCACAAGCATAGGCTCTACTAACCAGCTTATCTCAGATGCAGTCATGGTGCAACAGAACATAGACCCATATCAGGACCTAAATACAGGCACATAAAGGAGGAAACTCCTTTACTGTATGATCAAGTCCTCAAAGAAGGGATAGCAGTAAGGTTATTTAAATTATTTGGAATTCAAAACCCAAGAAATGAAAACTCTTACAAAGAAGAGGAATAAAAGTGAAGGAATTTCATTGATTGAAAATAAAAGCAGGGCTGGGAAGGTGGCTCAGTGGTAGAGTGCTTGCTTTACATGCATGAGGCCCTGGGTTTGATTCCCAGGCCCATATAAGCAAAAAAGAAAAGCCAGAAGTGGCACTGTGGTTCAAGTGGTAGAGCACTAGCCATGAGCTAAAGAGCTGAGGGACAGCGCCCAGACCCAGACTTCAGGCCCCACGACCGGACCCAAAAAAATAAAAATAGCCTCCTTGCCACGCCTACTCTGGTGGAGTCTCTTTAGCATGGAACACCTGCTTTTAGATCTGAGAATGGGTCTCCACAGAAGTCTACCTCAGAGAATGGGGCTTCACAGAAGCCTACCTCTGAGAATGGGAATTCACAGAAGTCTACCTCAGAGAATGGGGCTTCAAAGAGGCCTACCTCCTAAAAAGGCTGGCAAGCCCCTGGGAAAGATGTGTTCCTGTTTTTCTTTTTTTCCCTGTTTAGGAGTGCCTATTAACCTTTTACTGCTCCAGTTGCTTGTTCTCCTTACTCATGTTCAACGTTCCCTTATTTAGGGCTCTTTCTTGGAAGTGTTGACGACTCGAACATCTGATAAGTGTCCTGAGAATATGACTAACTCACCAGAGTTAAGTGCTACCCTGAAAGCCCCTTTTGTGGAGGCTATTGGACAAGTCATAAGTAAATATAAAAGTATTGGGGGTTTCATGACGTCACTTCAGCAGAAGGAATTGTTTGTAAGAAATTTACAAGAAGCTGTAGGCATGGCTAGAGCAGAAAGAGTGTATGGCTATTGGAGACTTCCCTTTAATCCTGGAGCATATACAATAGACTCATATAGATATCCTGTAGACAAGAAAGATGTGGAGGGATATTTAGACCATAAGCTAAATAAGATTCCTAAAAGGTTGGTAGATGGAAGGTGACAATGGGTTATCAGAGGAAAATGGTGGGATCCTCCATTATCTAGAGGACCCCAGAGACTTCCCCCAGATCCATAGTCTTTTACAGGTGTGTATGATAAGGATGGCAACCATTGGGAAAACTACTTAGGAGAAAGAACTTCCTATTACTCTCTTGCATTTACTGAGAGACTTGCTAGATCTAGGCCTCCTTGGTGCTTACTATCAAAAAAGGAACAAGAAAGATCTTATGAGACAGTTAAGGCCTCTATGGAGAAGAGTAAACGATTATGTGAAAGGGTTACAGAGAAGACACTATGAGCTTGAATTAGATATATGGCCAGATTTAACTAAGTATACTGAATATCATGATTTTTGGCCACAAATTGGGGACCCTCTAAAGAATGGCAAAGAAGTACAATTGCTTAGAAAAGATTTGAAACACATAAAGTACAAAACTAAACAAAAGTAACAATAAAGTACTAGAGTTCATGTCTTTCTGTCCAGCACCTTGCCCATATGCTCTGGTTAATGGTTAATAGGTGATAAACATATCGAAACAATTGTATTTCTTAAAAATAGAGGTAAAGCCGAAAACAAGTGCCGATCATCATAGCTCATCATGCAAAAATCAAGATCAGGCGACCAGCTGGTGACCACCCAAGAACGAAGCCTTGCAGCAAAATTGTGTAACCTTTTGCCCTTTCTCATGGAGACTTTTTCTATAAAAGCTTGTTATCCTCTGCAATAAATCACATTCCGCATTCACTCCTCTTGTGTGAGTTGTCTGTTGGCCATTTCCCCACCTATTCCACTTACCTCCACTAGGTGTCCTCCGTCGTCCCGACAGAGCCAGTCCATGGCATGTCCTTAATAAAAGAAAAACACATTCATCTCCCCATGAATAGTTTCTCTGACACATTAGCACCTGAGAATATACCTAGTTCCCCAACTCAGCTTTTTTCTCCCTTTCACCCTGAGGAGTGTCTGAAACTCACCTGAGGAAAACTGTTGGGTCAGTGTAAAGTATTTGGCTCATTTTAAGATCTTCTGGAACACTTATGAAGCAGCTGGGCACCTGTGGTTCACACATGTACTCCTATCTACTCAGAAGGCTGAGATCTGAGGATCATATTTCAAAACCAGCCCAGCTGCAGAAGTCATTGAAATTACTATTTCCAATTCACCCAAAGGCTTGAAGGGAACATGTGGCTCAAGTGATACAGTACTAGTCATGAGCAATCAAGTGTAGGGACAGCACCTAGGCCCTGAGTTCAAGCCCCAGGACCAGCAAAAAAGCAAACAAACATCGAAGCCCTTATTCAGTACCAGAAATAACTCAAGGCATGTAAATACCAATATGTAAAGCTGCTGGGCTTAGGCCACTCATGCTTGCAATTCTGAAAGCTGAAGTTCAATCTTTGAAGCTTGCCTGGGCAAAATGAACAGGGGACTCTTCTCCCCAATTAACCACCATAAAGGTCATAAGTAAAAGATATGTGGCTCAAGTGGTACAGGACTAGCCTTAAGCAAAGAAGATCAAGAACAGCACCTAGGAAATGAGATCAAGTACTAACATTTGCATGTTTGACTGATGTACAGGAATCAATACCATTGTAGTAATTGAACTTCCTTTTGTAATAATGCACACTTTTAAGGAATCCTCTTAAAACAGAAAGATAAGTTTCTATGATAGGGTTGGGAAGCTAGTTCATTTAGTAGTTCCTCTAAACATTTTCCTTCCTTAATAATTAGGAACTCATTTGATTTGAGCACAGTAGTGTATTCATCTGAAATAAATAGAGTAAGCTAGGTATGTTGTAGCAGGTTTATAATTCAAAACATAGTGAAGGAAGACAGGATTTTCACCTCTTTGAGAGCAACATAGGCTACATAGCGAGGCTCTGCTTCATTTGTATATATAAAATATATGTTAATATATACCATACAATATATACATGAGTGTGCAAGTGTGTATATATATGCATGTGTGTATATGTTTATATATTTATATACAAACATAGGTGCATACATATAAAGAAATTTGTTATTCGTAAGGAATATTAATGGTCATGGTTTCTCTACTGATGATGTCAAACCACAGACAGTGTGTTGTTTTCTCATATATGTGTGTGTGTGAATGCCTGAGTTTCCCCAACTAAAACTGAGTCGATGTATATGTATAGAGAGAGAGAGTATGGTCCAAACAGATTGGGACATGCTTTATGGCATTTGAATATTCATCTTATTTTGTATGGCAAAAGAGATAAAAGGAAAAAACCATGTAGGCACTGGTGGCTTGTACCTGCAAGGGATTGATGTAATTTGCCTGTAAGCTTCCATACTCAGGAAGCTGAGATATGAGGATCAAGGAATAGAGCAAGCACAGACCCAAAAGACTACAAGACATTCGCTTCAATTAACCAGCAAAAAAGTTGAATGGGAGGCATGGCTCACATGTCCTTGACCTAAGAGAGAGGAAAGTGAACAAACACAAAACCTGAGTTCTAGCTCATGTACTGGCAAAAATAAGCAAATAGGCATGAGCCAATTCAAAATACAAATCAGCTATGTGGAGAACAAGGAGTGTATAGGTCTTAGGATCATAGCAAATGCGTATGAAGTAACAGTGTAAGGCCTTTAGGTATTTGAATAATTTTATGACAGATTCTATTTATTTTGCCAGTCCTGAGGTTTGAACTCAGGGCCTTGGCATTGTACATGAAGTTCTTTTGCTTAAGACTAGCACTCTACCACTTGAGCCACAGTGCCATTTCCAGCTTTTTCTGTTGATGTGGTACAGAGGAATCAAACCATGGTTTTCATGCATGCTTGGCAAGCACTGTACCACGGAGCCTCATTCTCAACACATCACAGATTTTGATAAGTAGAACTAAAACACTGCATAATAGACTGAAGCATGGGAAAACATATTTGCCACCAATACATCTGAAAACAGACTATTGACCAAGACACAGAGAATGCTCAAATATCTAAACTCCCAAAGAACCAATAATCCAATTAATAAATACTTAATAAATAAATGAACTGGCAGGACAAATGAGTGTACTTAACTCCCAAGATATACAACTGAGAACATCTGTAGATGAAGCAATGCTTAGCATACTTGGCCAGAATGGAAATGCAATTTGAAATGCCATAAAAGTTTCATCTCATTCCCATCACAGTGGAAATCAGCAAGTGCACATAAAGGAGTAACTGATGGTGAGGATGTATGTGTGAGTTTATTTATTTACATTTTGGGTCCGATCCTGGGGCGTGAACTCTGGGCCGGGGCACTGTCCCTCATCTCATCAGCTCAAGGCTAATGCTCTACCACTTGAGCCACCGGGCCACTTCTGGCTTTTTTCTTTTTGCTTATATTGTGCTGAGGAATCGAACCCAGGGCTTCATGTATGCAAGGCAAGCGCTCTTCCACTGAGCCACCTTCACAGCCCCGTTTCTGTGAGTTTAAATTAGTGGACGAACTAGGGAAAGTGGTATAGATGTCTCTCAAAAAGCTAAAAGTAGAATATCATAGGATTAGCAATATTACTCATGGGACTACATCTGAAGGAATTTGTCAGGAGAGAACAGGGTCATGTTTACACCCATCTCAATTGTACCCCTATCCCCCAGAGCCAAACTGGAAGCAGTCTGGAAGAACTACAGTTGATGAATAAACAAAGAAAATTTGGCTTACATATACCAAGATCTAGGCAGTGTCTATATGATATCCTTCCCTTCTGCTAACAATGCTATCCTGTCAGAACTATCAATCTCCACATAACAGAGGCATGGATTTATTTCTTCCATTGTATTTAAGGGAAATGAGAGGTCTAGAGGGTTTTTAACTATGTCTGAGACTTGGTGTTAGTGAGTTACAATAACATTCAACTTGCCTCAGTAAACTGTAATCTACACAGTCAGCTAAAGACAGGGTAGTCTGTGAAGATGTTAAAGAATGTGGAAATTATTGAGAACTCTAGAATATTTCATGAAATCCCAAGCAATCAGTGGCATGTTTGTTCCATGATTGAATGAGTGGGTTCTTCTTTCTTGAATTCAGGAAAATGTGCCTGACCTCTGTCCCACAGTTTAAAGAGTTACACCTTTATGGATTAGGATATCTCAGCTTGCATCAGTCATTGTAATGCTAAGAACTACAACTCAACTTCCATCTTGGTATTAGGCCATTAAGATACTTCTCCTTTTAATAGGCAGAAGGACTAACAGACACAAATTAAGTAGAGGGGGTTCAAAAGGTGGTGGGAATTAGATTTGCAAAATTTGTACCAGGAAGTGGGTACTGGAAAAGCATGAGGTGGGGTCAAGGGGAAAGACAAGAGAACAAGAGGAAAATGCAGTCTGGAATCCAATGTATACCTTACAAAATTAAGAAAAGAGGAAGGATAGGTAGGGGAAGGATGAGTGAGAATGATGAACTGAGTGACATTGATGAAGACATATTATATTTATAATTGCTTGGATAAAGAGAAAGTCCTTTGTACAACTCTTGAAAGCATGGACGCCTGTGACCCCATCTAAGGTCCTGTGTGCCATGAGGATGCAATATGCGGGCATGCATTCCCTTGGACAATGAAAAGGGAAACACCCCTTCTACCTCAGGGCAAAAACCCCACGCCGAGGCACACCTCTCAAATGAAGGTTTGCAGGACATGCCATTCTTGTCCCCTCCTATTCATCCCATACAACAAGGACTCCAGACTCCCTTTGTGTGTCTCAGGTAGCTGACCTGTGCCTTGCTTACTCAGTAATCTTTCATCACTACAACTACCTCACCTTTGTTGTCAGGGATTAATTCTTCCTGCTAACTGACTTACAGTTAATTCTCATCATCTGTATTCCCCTTACACTGTTTAAGATTGACTTTCTTCCCCCTGACAGAAGATTTACTTTACTGCCTGTATGCTGTATATAAGCATTTGATATTTCAATCAACTTTGTTTATACCCACATGGTATAGTCCAATTTCTGCCTACCAGATTTGTATTCCTGGGTCTCGCTGGGTGAACAGCAACCTACAACTCCTTCAAGATAAACAAAAAGAAAATGATGCAAGCATAATCAAGGGACCTTTATTCAGCCACAAACGGCATAATAGGGCATTCACTGGTAAAAGGATGGAACTGTATAGCCACTTGTTATTTGAACTAAATTAGGGTAATACAGGCAAATGTTGTTTTTTGTCTTATATAATGGAATGGAATGGGGTTCTACAAGATATACATATGCATACCTGTGTGTATATATGTGTATAATCACATCCTTAAACAAAAATTGTATATGGAAATGGACCCTAAGAAGAGCCCCAGTTGGTATGATTCAATTTTGACCTTTGCTTTTGTTTTAGGTAATTTAGACTTGATGGGCCTAGTTCCCAGAATGAAACAAAATGCATCTGGCCCCCTCCCCTTAACAACCTACATCCCTTTTTTGTTAAAGACTGACCCATAAAACAGAGAGATTATAATCTGACTCCAACTGGTGACACCACTGTGCTTATGGTAAATCTTTGCTTTTGCACATGCTTACAGTAAACTCGGCCTATTGGCCACCTGTGTGTGGTCTGTTATGACTGTACAATCCTTTGTGACCCATTGGTCATCTGCATGTTACCAAGCTAGACCTCATGGATTTTGCCTTTAACACCCAAAGAAGGGAGGCTGCTAGGGGTCGCAGTATCAGCTCCCCAGCCTGTGCTGTGGCCCTGACCGGTCAGTGTAGTAACCTTCTCAATAAAGTTGCTTCTTTGTGAACAACTTTGTTGGGGTGGGCTCTGTCACTCTGGACAGCCAGGTGGGCTTGCCTGCCTGAGTAGTTGTCTTCCTACTACAATATGTGGTCTATTTGGGGATTCTAAGGAGAAGTACTAGAGAGAATACGATTAAGAAACACTGAATAATACTGATATAGAAGATATGAACTATGAGGACTGAATACAGGAACTGACTGAAAGTAGTTGAATAATACAAATGGACAAGTAAAGAGAGGACCTTGGAATAAGGTCATAGGATTAAAGTAAATATATGTATTTTGAAATCCCTAGGTGAAACCAATTTGCACAACTGACAAAAATACAAAAACTAATAATAGCACCGTTCAAAAAGAAATACACTCAATGCATAACTATGGAACTATGACCCCTCTGTACATCACCTTTATGGTAAAAATTAAAAAGAAAAAACAAGTAACAGGAACATAAAACAGATTCTGTGGAGGATATGAGTATCAGTAGGAGCAGGGAAGATAAGGAAGGCATATAATTAACAAAAAACCTTAGGTATGTTTGTGCAAATATTGTTTTGAGAAAGGGAATGACAAAGGTGACAAAGGAACTTTATTTACACTACTTACACCAAAAAGGGGACCTGTGACTGCCTTGTGCATGGCTGGCTACCCAGAACCAAGAGTAGCCTCAAACTCCAAGCCTCCAATGGGCAGCCCCGATCGTTACTAGTTGAATTACAAACCTCCTAATAGTCAGTTTGCAAATCTCCCAAGCTCCAAAGGGGAAGGCTTTTCCTTTTGCTTCCTTCCTCCTTCTCTGCAGGCCTTTCCACTCCACAAGGGCCTCTTTGCAGGCCTCATGCCTTGCCACTCTCTTTTCCAGAGACCTCTCCCGAGCCTTCAGTATTCTCCAGAGGCCCTGCTCTGCTACAATAGGCTCCTCTGACTGTGTTTCTCTGCATCATCTCAAACTCCACTCGAGCTACTTGGAACATGCAGCCTATACATAGGCTGCACCTCCTCCCCTCTCCAAGAGTTTCAGCTGCAACTCAAGCTCCTCCCCCAAGCCAAACCCTGCCCCTTCCTGCAGCCCAGACCCTTGGGTAATGACATCACCACGGAAGTGGGCCTTCCCACCCCACTGGTTATTAAAGGAAGAGAATGAGGGTGCATTAACATACATAATGGAAATAGCACAATGAATCTCCTTTCTTCAACTAATATACACTAATTAAATGTAAGGGAAATCAGTTTCCTTATCTGCATTAACTAGTCTATGTCTAGGACAAGCAGAAGAGGTTAAGAGCTATGTATATATGACCATAAAAGCTGATGCTAAGCGAAATGAAGCCCAAGATAGGGACACTACAGATTTTATTTTTCTTGCTGTTCTTTTTGATGGGCATACAATATACTATATGATATTTTTTGTTTCTTTGATATTCTTCTGCCATGGTATAACCCTGCTTTCACTGTACTTGACCCCAGTGTCTTGCAAATTTTATACACATTTTTCTAATTGAGGGGAAACACCAAAATGCTGAAATAAGGATAGAGGATGACCCATTGTAACAATGAGGTGTCCAAGACACTCTGTTGAAAACCTACTTTACAACGTTGGGGGGCGGGGCAGGAAGACAGGAAGGTGGGGAGCAAAGGGATGGTAGGGGAAAAACAAAGAAGGGGGAAACAAATGCTTAATAGAAAATGGACTCATTAGCTTGCTCATGCAACTGTAATCCCTCTGGAAACTATCTTTTGTTGTTGTTGTTCTGGTCATGGGGCCTTAACTGCTGCCCTGTGGGCTGTCCCTCAGCTCTTCAGCTCAAGGCTAGCGCTCTACACCTTGAGCCACAGTGCCACTTCTGGCTTTTTTCTTTTTGCTTATGTGCTACTGAGGAATTGGACTCAGGGTCTTATGCATGCAAGGCAAGGGCTCTACCACTGAGCCACATTCCCAGCCCCTGGAAACTATCTTTTAAAATGTGTGTGTGTGTGTGTGTGTGTGTGTGTGTGTGTGTGTGTAAGGAAAATAACATATCCAAGGTATTTTATAAAATGTTCAGACTGCCAGGTGCTGGTGACTCAGGCCTGTCATCCTAACAACTCAGGAGGCAGAGATCTGAGGATCATAGTTCCAAATTATCCCTGTTAGAAAAGACTAGAAGACTCATATCTCCAGTTGATTATGAAAGGATACAAAACAAACAAAAAAGGTGAATGTTGAGCTATGACTTAACGAGTAGAGCACTAGTCTTGACCAAAAAACAAAAAAGCTCAAGGACAGCGTTTAAGCACTCTAAGCCAAGCACACACAAAAATATTATTCCACATATTACAAAAATAACTGTCTACTATGAGACAGATAAGGATAGTCGCCTGGTGTGCAGTCTGTGCTCTGCATGTGTAAGGCTCAATGTTTGAAAATTACTGCCACAAATACAAATATTGTAAGAAAAGTATGTAGTCTTATCAGTACGTAAACATCAGTGATGCATGCTTAACAATACTAAGCTGAAATTTCAAAAATGCATTTTAATATCATAGTTCATGATGTTACTTCATTAAAAAGGAGCAGATTACTGAAATAGTTGGTTTAATAGAGATCAAATACAAAACTGAATTCTAGTCAGGTGCCAGTGGCTCACAGCTGTAATCCTACTGACTCAGGAAGCTGAGATCTGAAGATTGTGGTTTGAAGCTAGCTTGGGAAAGAAAGTCCCTGAGGCTCTAATCAACAATTGAAAACAGATAATTGGAAGTGGCACTATGGTTCAAAGGGGTTGAGTGCTTGCCTTTAGGGAAAAAGCGCAGGGACTGTTCCCAGGCCCGGATTTCAAATCCCAAAACTGAACAAAATTTAATTCTGGCTTCTTGTCCTTCTATTTTCCCTTCACTTTTTCCCCCTTTTCTAATTGTAACTGAATATTTCATGCCATTCCATTTCTTATCTTCTTCCTCTTCAGCTTTGGGCATAGCCGTGGGATTTGTACAGGGAAAACAGGAACTGAGTACCATCCTATTCTTCATCTGGTTCTTTTTCTTTTGCCAGGCCTGGGTGCTGTCCCTGAGCTTCTTTGGCTCAAGACAAGCAGTCAACCACTTCAACCACTGCACAATTTCTGGATTTTTCTGAATAGTGTATTGGAAATAAGAGTCTCATAGACTTTCCTGCCTAGTCTGGCTTTAAGTGGAAATCCTCAAATGTCAGCCCCCTAAGAAGATAGGATTAGAGCCATGAGTCACAGCTGCCAGGCTTCTTTCTTCTTTGAACAGAAAATGTCTGCAAGATGAGTTTTTTCAACGTTTTCCCCACCATTAACTATATAAACTTACAAGTTTCCTTTGATCACTTTCAACACCACTCTCCTCTATCCCTATGAATGCAGCAACTCAATAGAGAGCAAGCCCAATCCTTCTGCTATTCCTTAGAAATTTGCTATTGTACACTTTACCTGTCCACAGCCTACAAATATAGCATACATTTTGTCCATAGTATTTTAAACACAATGGGATTTGGTAGGCTAGGTAAGAATAAGTGCATGAAATCATTTCTTTTTTTCTTGTTTTAATATGACGCTACCTGTTCATTCTTACTATAGACTTAAGTTTCTCACTCTTGTCATTTGAATTCTCTCTGATAGCCTGTTCAATTTGTTTTCCCTTTAGCACCCAGGGCACACTATTGGAGATGGATGTATAGTGCTGTACTTGATACAAAGATACCTTAAACTTGAGGCACAGCAAAGGCCCTACATATATTCAGATACTTAAGATAATGTTTTCAAATCAGGTAACCATTAGGTAAGCAAAGGGATGTTTCAGAGACTGCAGGCCTCTTACTTAGACCTAGAATAACAGTCAAGAACCATAATAGTTCATTTATTGAAGATACATATGCTGGCAAAATATTTCATTTTTGCCTTTTTTTTGAGAGTATATTAATGAGCTCAGAACCAAGAGCTATTTTGTTTGTTTTTTTCGGTGTTTTTCTTTTTTGTTGCAGTTTTACAGTCAACGTTGGTGCTCTAATTCTGAAGACCCAGCTCCAGTTTTGCCTATTTAGGAATTAAATATAAGCTTGAAATACTGTCTG
>NW_012267517.1:140010-143144 GCF_000151885.1 Dipodomys ordii
AAAAAAAGATTAAAAAAAAGAAGAAAAAAAATCATATAGATACAGATTGATCCTATTTTCATCCTGTATTCGTCCTATGGCTTCTGCAACTTTAAAATGTTAGGGATATTCTCCACTATATTTGTTTCTGAGAAACAGCAATTTCTCCATATACTAATGAGGCTATTTCACATTACTTAAAATGAGAGAGACTGCCTAAACATGTATTCCCAAACACTTGATAGATCATTTACTCATATAGAAAATTAAATTAATATATAATCTAATAATATATTTTAAACTAAATTCTATATAATTGTGGAAAGAAACAAATGATCTGTGGATAACAGCATTTCCTGTGTAAGAAACCAACCAACAAGTACCAGCCAATTCACATAGCTATTTAAGCTTTATGGATGTACATTTTGGGGTGTCCTCAACTTGCTATTTTTTGTTAATATTGTTTAAATCACATATAAGACTTTAATCTTCTAATTCCTTCCCTGAGGATGGTTGATTGCAATTGTGTCTCTCCTATGACCCAGTATTTTATGTTCATCTTATTAGCCTCTGTACCTTCAGCATTATGGCCAAGGTTCTTCATATGACTGTTCAGGAAAGTGAGCATAACTGACAAAAGATCTTTAGTGATGTCCATTTGGCCAAAGTAGCTTAAATGGCAAATTGCAAGTCCTTGCATAAGGGTGCTCTGAGTATTTGGATACAAGGAAATGTGCCATTTCACAACCATTATTGAGACATTATAGCACTAGAAACATGCATTGCATATGTGCTTCCTGTATACCCTTTGTGAAAAATGCTGAGCTATACGATACATGATTTCCCTGGTGTGTGAATCTGGAAATGAATGAGGTGGAGTACAAATGCCCAGTGGAGTGCTATTATCCTTTTGCATTAAAAGAAAAAATAGTTCATGCATCCCTAAGTGTATTTCAGTAAACACTAGTTTTAATGAAATGTGGTATGTTTTCTTTTTAATTATTTTTGTGGGATGTTAGTTTTTTTAGTACTACATGTATATTAACCTAGAAATGAATTGCTTTCATACTATATATCTACTAATTAATCGACTATGGCTTCATCTTTATTGGAGTGTTTGATTAATGCACTACTTGAAACATAAACCATACTTGTTCTCCCATAAGAAGGCTTTATGCTTTTCCAGCCCATGGGTAATGTTTTAAGCAGGAAAATCTGGGGCAAAATCACACAGGTTCTTTCCTGACTACCTCATTTGCCTTGTCTCCCAGCCATGCTTCCAGAATCTTCTGTCCATTGTCAACAACAAGAAAGAATGAAAGGATCTCTGGTGAGTTGCTTTTGATTTCTCTGTTTTACATTCCTTTTTATGAACCTAATAGTGGACAAGATTGAAAAACAGATTCAACTTCAGGAACATGCTCCTGAATCAGATAAAGATGGCTTGTAGGTTTTGCACATTATTAATCTGACATTCTCGCTAAAATGAGTATAGATTACTTCAGTTTGTTTCTAGTTGTTCTGATGTTGGTAGAAGTAAGTAGTCAAACTTGTTAAGGGATTCACTGACACAGAGGAGGTGACTTCTCATGGAAGCAACTGGTCAGAGATCACATCCCCATGAATAACATTAAACTGTCCTAATGAAATTTTTACTGTACTTGCTGAAAACTGTGGTCACTTATACCTTCAGCTATTGAATAGTACTGAGTAAGATATGTGCACTTACATTACTAGTTCTCCAACTGCTTCATAGGCTTTTTCTACTTGAAACTTAGGCTATATTTCATCATATAGTCTATATCCTTTCTAGAAATCCCTCCATGTTTCTCAAAGAACTCCTGACTAGATTTTTTTTCTGAATTTTGTCTATTCATTTCGTGTTTCTTGCTCTCTAGCTTTCTTTCTCTCTTCTCTTTCATTTCATCTGTTTTTCTCTCTCTCTTTCTCATTGTTTCTCTCAGACCCTCCTCCCTCCATCTGTCTCTTGCTTTTTTCCTTGCTTCAAATGCTGTATCTGGGAGCTAGTATTTCCGTTTCTTTGTTTTTTTGTCCATTGTAGGACTTGAATTCTTGGACCTGGCTACTGTCTCTCACCTCTTCAGCTCAAGGCACTGAGTACTCTACCACTTGAGTCACAGTGCCTCGTTCAGTTTTGTGGTTGTTTATTAGAGCTATGGTCTAAGGACTTCTCTGTCCGAGCTGGCTTTGAAGCTTGATCCTCAGATCTCAGCTTCCTCAGTAGCTAGGATTCCAGGCATGAGTCACCAGTGCTCAACTAGAACTAGTTTTTCTTACAGATCACTTTTCCTTTATTGACATGACTCTTAAAATTAACATGTTTTTACCCATTATAAAGGAAACTTGTTGCTAAATGTAAGCCAAGGTACTTCTATGAAGAGTCCAGAGCTAAAGAAAATTAGAAAAACACAAAAACACAGACAGAGAGATAGGAGGAAGCAGGGGTCCTAAAGCTCACTGCTAGTTGTGCCCCAAATTCCTTCAACTAACCATCTTTATTTGGGTTCACACAAGCAAGGTTACCATGAGTACATCCACAAAAAAAAAGTTAAAAATCTCTATTAATATTACACTTTGAGACAAACAGTTTTTGAGAGACCTTTCCTGTGTTATTCTTTTGTGTATGTGTGTGTGAAAATACTGTACAGAGGGCTTACAATTACATGGGCAAAATAATGCGTACATTTTTTTATCAAGCATTATAGCCTCCTCCTTTGTTTCCCCTTCCCATCCCTTTCCATCCTCTCCCCACCCATGTTTACCACATTTTCTTGATTCATAATCTACTGAGGGGCATCTGGGTTGGTTCCATATCTTAGCTATGGTAAATAAGGCTGCACGAAACATAGTTCTGAGGGTAGTTTTATTGTGGTCTTGTTTGTGAACATTTGGGTAAATGCCCTAAAGTGGGATTGCTGGGTCATAGGGGAGCTCTATGTGGAGTTCTTTGAGGAACCTCCATACTGCTTTCCAAAGTGGTGGAACAAGTTTACAATCCCACCACCAATGCAGTAATGTTCCCTTCTGTCCCCATCCCCTCCAGCATCTGTTGTTATTAGAGTTCTTGATTTTAGCCATTCTAACTGGGGTGAGGTGGTATCTCAATGTTGTTTTGATTTGGATTTCTTTTCTGG
>NW_012267517.1:145009-147813 GCF_000151885.1 Dipodomys ordii
TTGTTAATTTTTTCGAAGAACCAACTCTTTGTTTTGTTGATTCTTTCTATAGTTTGTTTGGATTGTAATTCATGTAATTCTGATTTAATTTTAATTATTTCTTTCTGTCTACTGGATTGGGGTTCATCTTGCTGCTCTTTTTCAAGGAGGCTCAGATATCTCATTAAATTGTTGATTTCAGATCTCTGCAAATTGTTGATGTAGGAACTCAGATCTCTAAACTTGCCCCTGAGTACTGCCTTTGCTGTGTCCCAGAGGAGCTGGTAATTTGTGTGTTAATTTTGGTTGAATATCATGAACATTTGAATGTCCTTTCTAATCTCTTCCATGACCCACTCGTGATTCAGCAGTGTGTTGTTCAGCCTCCATGTGTTACAGGACTTTCTTTGGTGGCTTTTGGTGTTGAGTTCTGATTTTATTCCCTTCTGGTCTGAGAAAATGCAAGGTATTACTTCAATGTTTCTGAATTTGGACAAGTTTGCTTTGTGGCCTAAAATGTGGTCTATTTTGGAAAATGATCCATGTGCTTCTGAGAAAAATGTGTATTCTGATGCTTCTGATGCTTCTGCATGAAATATTTGGTCTGTTAAATGTCTGTTAAATCTAATTGATCTATGCAGTTGTTAGAATCTGCGGTTTCTCTGTTGAGTTTTTGCCGAGTTGATCTATGCAGTGGGGAAAGTGGTGTGTTAAAGTCCCCAACTATTAATGTCTTTGGATCTATGTGGGATTTGAGGGAAAGTAGTGTTTCTTGGATATATTTGGGTGCTCCGTTGGTTGGTGAATAGATATTTAGAATTTTAATATCCTCCTGAAGGAGAGATCCCTTAATTAGTATGTAGTGACCTTCTTTATCTCTTTTCACAAATTTTACTTTGAAGTCTATTTTACCTGGTATTAGGATTGCAACTCCCGCCTGTTTATGGATGCCGTTTGATTCTTGTATCTGAATAGTCCTATGTTTGGGAAGTTCTATGCTAGGATCCTGTTAAACAAATTTTCTAGACCATTAACTACTGTCTCTAGGTGCTCCTCTACACCTAATATCCTCAGATTGGGCCTTCTGATGGTATCTTCCAAGTGTTGAATAGATCTGTCATATTTCTTGGATTTGTCTTGGATGGTTGTATGTTCTTTCTCTGTAATATCTAGGTTGTCTTCAATCCCTAGGATTTGATCTTCTGAATGGTCTAATGTACTGTCAAGATTTCTCTACTTTGTATTTTTACTTCTTTTCATTCTAATTGGTCAGCTTTGATGGTTTTAAATGCTTTCTTGGAACTTTGAACCACTTGACTTCCTTAATTTGGTATTCAGTGTTTATTCGCAAATCACTTAGGTGATTGGGTATGGTTTCCATGGGCTCCTATTCCTTCTGTTGGGTTCCATTCAGCATTCTCTTTGTGGTGTCCCTGACTTCTTTCAGGTCTTTGTTAATGGATTCCATGAATGCCTTTAGTGATCTTTGTGTATGCTCATCCTTATCTTTCAATTCCTGTATTACTCTTTGCTTAGTTTCCTCATTTTCATGCAATTCCTGTAGTTCTCCTTGAGTGTTCTCAGCCTACTCATGCCATTCCTCACTTTCTCCTTGACTGATCTCTGCCTGCTCATAGATTCCTTTATTTCTCCTTGAGTTTTCTCAAGGAGCTCACACAATTCCTGTATCAATTTTTGAGTAGCTTCCTCATGCTCATGATATTCCTGTATTAACCTTTGGATTGCCTTCTCTCTCTCCATATCATGCTCACAGTGTCCATTGCAGGTTTTCAATCTTTTCATTTACAATGTTTACAAGCAGTGTTTGTAGAGCTATTTGGGAACTCCCCTCTGGATTATTCATTATCTGGTCTGTCAGCTGATTATCCTTAGTGGGAGTTGAGATGCCTGGACTTGCCATTTTTCTTGTGTTTTTCTGGCTTGCTCTGCCCATTAGGATGAAAGTAACACCAGTTTTATGCCAGAACATTATCTTAAGGCAAGCATCATCCAAAGTCTGTAGTTGCACAGTCAAAAGTCTGCAGATACAATCTAGTTCAACAGATATACTATTCAACATCAAACAACTGTGTATTCATAGGCTACGAACCGCAAAGAAGAATTTGACAAACCAGAAATTATTAGGTTTATTGAGAGATGTGGTAAAAATAGGAATAGAGGGATGTGGAAAGGCAGAGGGAGAATTAACTAAGTCCTAATCTCAAAGTGGGAAATAGATTGGATAGAATGAAAGTAGAGAGAGCTTAAAAAAGAGAAAGAGAAAGAAACAAAGAGACAAGAATAAATAGAAAAATAAAAATTACAAATTAAACAGTGCAACACTGAATTATTCAAATTTAAAAACATAATTTCCAAGAAGGACGTGGATAGAATGAGAGAAGTGGCGGGCTAAAGAGACGTGAAAAAATTAAAAATAAAAATGCTTAAAATATTATATAGGTATAAAGAGTACTGCTATTAAGGAATTCAAGTCTAAGAGGTTTTGAATTCAGTAATAAATTTCTGGATTAAGCTGTACACAATGGAGTATTAGGTCTAATAATCCACTAAAGGAATATCAGGATGAGCAGAACAGCAATTGTCACTCAAAGAAGATTGAAAGAGAAGAAAAGGTGAAAAGAATGGGAATGAAAGAAAAGAAGGATCAAAAGGTCTGTAGAGCTAAACAAAAAGAAATTTAAAAATGAAAAAAAAAACAAAGGCATATATACCCCTAAAATAAAAATTATAAGAGGAAAACACAGTTAATACAAAAAAATTTAAGTTAAAAATTAAAAAAAGTTTTATACGAACTTTACAACTTT
>NW_012267517.1:148203-156140 GCF_000151885.1 Dipodomys ordii
TCCTGTGGCTTGGTTGGTTTCTTAGGTCAATTTGTTTGAGCAGGCAAAAAGCTGTTCTGCTTTATCCAGGAGTTTGTGATCCTTCTCCCAGGGTAATTTAATGGGAAGGAGATCTGCTTTGCATATCACAAAAGATGGAGTTGGCTGTTTCCTCTAGTTTGGAGATGCTGTGATGAGGCTAAATTCTGAATAGAGTTGAGGCCTTTCAGCAAACAGTAGCTTTTCCCTGAGGGGCTAGCTTCTGATAGACTCACAGAGCCGAGCCTGAAGCCATTCTCAGGATTTACTGAATTTCAATTGATTGTCAAGGCTGCTATAGGGAGGGGCAGCCTCTGTCTCTGTTTACCCAGTGAAGAAAGCCACTGCTGGGGCTGGGGCCCTGGCTGGGTGACTTCCCCTTGGGTGGAGCTGAGCCTAGCAGGTCAGGTTAGGTTCCTGTGACCTGCTAAATGACTCTTTTGTTTTCTTCCAAGGCCTGAATTGGTGCTAGCTGCTCAGCCAGGCCTTTGTCAGTATCAAAGATGGAGATCTCTGGTAGTGGGGGGAGGGGAGGGGTGGCCTTCCCTTCTCTGCTCCCTGAGATGGAGTGAGGATTTCAGGCTTCTACTCACACTGGAATCTTGGTTCCTGAGTCTTCTCTGGTCTGGGAACTTCAGGATGAAGATGTCTGCTCCTTGTCAGTTCTTGCTGGTGTTGAGTAGAATTGACTCACACACCACATATGGAGCCTTTGTTGCAGGTATGGCGGATACGGCCTCCGCTATCACGCCAGTCATGGCTGCTTGCAAGTGCTCAGATCTGTCTCCTTGCCTGGATTTTCCCTCTCTGACCTAACTCTCTGTACTGTGATGGCACACCTGGTGTGATTCTCTGGCTTAGGACTGTTCACTGAAACACTACAACTGTTTTCTATGCGAGAGCTTGTTTAGCTTCCAACTTATCCTCTGCCATCTTCCCGGAACTTCCATCAGATCCTTTTTAATGAAGTAACATCATGAACTATGATACCAAAATGCATTTTTGAAATTTCAGATTGATATTGTTAAGCATGAATCACTATTGTTTACATATTGATAAGACTTCATTCTTGTCTTACAATATTTGTATTTGTAGCAGTAAATTTCAATACTTGAGCCTCACACATGCAGAGCAAAGGCTTCACTCCAAGCCACCATCCTCATCTGTCTCATAGTAGACAGTGTTTTTGTAATATGTTGAATGATATGTTTGTGTGTCCTTGGCCTACAGGCTTGAGAGCTGTCTGGAGCTTTTTTTTTTTTTTGCTCAAGCCTAGTCCTCTACTCTTTAAGTCATAGCTCAACATTCACCTTTTTTGTATCCTTTCATAATCAACTGGAGATATGAGTCTTCTAGGCTTTTCTAATAGAAATAATTTGGAAGTATTATCCTTGGATCCTAGCCTCCGGAGTAGTTAGGATGAGAGGCATGAGTCACCAGCACCTGGCTGACTGAACATTTGTAAAAAAATATCTTGGATATGATATTTTCCACACACAAAAACACACAGACATATATATATATACAGATATATATATATATATATATATACAGATATATATATATACAGATATATATATACACACATGTATATATATATATATATGATAGTGTCCAGAGGGATTGCAGTTACATGAGCAAGGTATTGAGTCCATTTCTTATAGAGCATTTGTTTCCCTCTCCTTTGTTTTTCCCCTACCATCACTTTACTTCCCACCTCCCCAAGTCTTCGCCCCCCCCACCAAAGTTCCTTTTCAACATAGTTCCTTGTACAAGTCATTGTTACAATGGGCCATCCTGTATTCTTATTTCAGCATTTTATAATTTGCGTTCCCCTCCTCAATTAGAAAAATGTATATACAAGATTCAAGACACCAGAATCAAAGACAGTGACAACAAGGTTTATGCCATGGCAGAAGAACATACAAAGAAACCAAAAAATAGTCAGTGAAAAGATATACAAAAACTAAAATTAAGATGCACAGATTAGAGTAATTTTCATTTTTGTTCAGGCTCCGGTGGCCCACACCTGTCATCCTAGCTACTCAGGAGGCTGAGAGCTGCGGATCCTGGTTCAAAGCCAGACTGGACAGGAAAGTCCATGAGACACTTATCTCCAATAAACCACTCAGGACATCGGAAGTGGCACAGAGGATCATGTGGTGGAACATTAGGCTTTAGTTGAAGACCTGAGGGAGAGTGCCCAAGCCTAGAGTTCAAGCCACAGAACCGATAAAAAAAAAAAAGGAATACTTTGCATTTTTGGTCCATGTGTGTTTGTTATTAATGCTATTTGTAGTTGTATGTTTCCAGCTAAAATGTGGCTTAACGTTTCTTCATAAATTTTAATTCGTTATTTTAACTGGAGAAATAGACACACATGGCTCTTATATCTCTGATCCAGTTCAGAGAGTCTAAAATTTGATTTTTCCATATTTCTTTTTTCAAACAATTTATTTTATTATTAGGTTTAAGTAGTTGTACAAAGAAGTTGGCATTCTACAAGACAATATGTGAATAGAAGATGTCTGACAACATTGTCACCCATTGCTCCTAAACCACCCCTTCTCTGACTTTTCTTTTTTTGTTGTTTAAATTGAGAGAAAGTGATTATATAAATTTCACATATGTCACAGTATTGTGGAACAGAGATGCTTAGTTGTAGTCAAAAACACATTTTCACCTTCAGAAGGCAAATTGTCATTGTCATGGTCTATAAAGTTTGAGAATTTTATGAGCTTTGTCAATACAAATCATTCCCTATTCCTTTTGAAGACAGGTCTTGATATGTAGTCCAGCATGCTCTTGAAATTGTTATGGAACCTAGCCTGGCTGGTCATCCTTTTTGAATTTCCCAAGTTCAGGGTGCATAGGTATGTTCCATCCTGTGTGGCTACATTACCCTTTTTCAATTCAGAGTTCACTGATAGTTCATATGGCCGCATTGTTGTGCAGCCATCTCTTCCATCCATGTACAGCATGTTTCATTTTCCATGTATGAAGCTGTATAATCATTAATAGGCAGCTCCTTTTCCTCTCTACCCCAGTCTCTGGAACCATCTTACTTTTTGGCTCTATGACTTTGTTGATCCTTGAAAGCTCAGTAAGGGAAATCATACCATGGCTGTGCTTTTATGACTGCTGTATTTTAATTAGCTTAATGTATTCAAAGATCAACCCTGCTATAAAATGTAGCAAACTTGTCTTCCTTTTCAATGTCTTTATCTATTCTTTTACCTGTGTCTGTCGTTTGGTTCTTGTCAGTATTTGCTGTGAAGTGATTCTCTAATACTACTTCTCATCCCTGCTTTCTCTTCTGCTGGGTACAAATCTAGAAATAGAAGTGCTGGGCCATATTCCTATGTAATTCTCTATTTAGTTCTTTTTAGGGCTGTCCATACCATCTTTGATTGTTTTACATTCCTGCCAGACATACACCAAGGTTCAAATTGAATTCACATCCTTCCCAGCCTTTGTTACACTTTGGAAGGATATTTGTTGTTTTTATTTAAAACTCTGTCCATAGTAACATATATAAAGTAGTTATTTCTGTAGAATTTTGATTTGAATTCTTCTCTTGACTATTGATACTGAGCTTTGTATATTTCAAGGAATTATGTGTAGATTCTTTTTAAAGTGTCTTCAATCGTTTTTCCCATTTCTACTTTTTCTGTTCACATGGCATTTCCAGCCCTAAATCTAGTACTCTGTTTTGTGGTACAATTAATTCCTTGAACTGAGGCCTTCCTATATGCCTGGTAATTGCAATATTTATTGATGCATATGAGTATTCTACATACATTTCTTTTAATAAAGTAATGAGTTTATATATTGGATCTTCATGCATTGTGAATCATGAATATGGTACTATAAGTTTTATTTCAACAAACTATTACAGAAATATTACATAAAATATATGACCAATATATTCCTTTATACTTACCTACAGATTTGCCATTTTAGTTTCTTTGTCCTATGTGTATATGTATGTGGACTCCTTTTGCTCTTCTCTTGAAACACTTCTCTTGTAACACTCTTAAAATGCAGATTTGTAATTAATCAACTCTCTTTCCCTGACAATATTTTCAATCTACATTTTTAGTAGAGTTCCTCTGCCCAATGGATTGTGAATTGAATGTTATTTTCTTTCAATTCTTCACATATATATTTCCCTTTTGTGTGTTAGTCAGCATTCACCTCTGGTATTGGCAAGCATGGCTGGCTTGGCCATTCATCATTTGTAATAGGGTTCAGTGTGGGAGTCCAAAACCTCTCCTCTTAGCCTCTGCAGGCAAATTAGCACTCTTATTTCCTTCCAACTTGTACATTTTTCTTCTGTATTTTTAGATCACATCCCTCTTCTAATTTTTCTCTGTCTTGCTTGTCGTGGTCCTTTTTTTCGTTTTTTGTCATCTTGAATGTTCCTTAAGCCTCTATCCATCCTCCATCCTTCCATGAAGGCATATTTAAATGAAAATGTAGTCAGGGAACATGGTATGCCCCTCGCAACTATATTGTGGATTGTAGAAGGTAGGCCAAGTTCACAAAACTTCCTTCTAGCTGTTCATTTTTACATAGGAAAGAAATATCAGGGTATCTATGACCATACTTCAGTATTTAGCACTTAAACTACAAAATAGTTAACATAGGATATTTATATATGGGAAGTAAATCAGATCTTATAAGGGCCAATCCATCATTAGCAACATTCTTAAGTACTGTTACTGCCTTTATCATTTATGTGGACACTTAGTTTTCATGAATCAGTAATGTGCTATGTATTCCTTGTGATGTCCTAAATGTGTTGTGATTGCTTATGAGATACTGTGTGTGTGTGTGTGTGTGTGTGTGTGTGTGTGTGTGTGTGTGTGTGTGTTGGTAGGTTGCTTGGTTGTGAGGTTTGATTTCTGGACCTGAGCACTGTCCCTGAATTCTTCCCCTCAAGGCTAGTGCTCTACCACATGAGCCATAGCACCAGTTCTGCTTTTCTCCTGGTGATTAATTGGGGATGAATCCCACAGACCTTCCTGACTTGGGCTAATTACTTGATTCAAACGTGCCATTACAGAAGCTTGTGTCATTTGATGATGTGGCTGTGGACTTCAGCTGGGAGGAGTGGCAAGACCTGGATCATGCTCAGAGGACCCTGCATAGAGATGTAATGCTGGAGACCTACAGCAACCTCTTGTCCTTAGGTGAGCAAAAGTCATTTGAACATGTGAGATCAAAGGCTGTTTTCTTTTCTAAGTAGATATCTAAATATTTATGTTGTTTTGGTAGAGGATTCCAGTCCGTGGGAATATAAAATTCCTGTCCATTTTTTCCACTTGATTATGTAACTGGAGACAATTTTATTCCCATTCATCAAGAAACCCAATCAGCACTTGGACCCAAAATCTAAACTGCACTCCACTAATAGAAAGAGACTGTCTTCCTAAACTTGTGGTGATTTTTGTAGGGGCAAATATAGTCTAGAATAGAAAGTACCTCACTATTTGAGGTATGATCTGAAAATCACTAGTTGAAAGTGGTTATTTGTAATCAACCCTGATCCTGGGTGCAGTGGCTAACACCTGTAATCTTAGCTTCTCTGGAGGCTGAAATGTGAGGATTTTGGTTTGAAGCCAGCAACTGCAGAAAAGTGACCATGAGGCTTTTATCTCCAAATCCCCTCACAATCTACAAATGTAGCTGGGACTGAAACTAGCAGAATGCTAGCTTTGAGCAAAAAAGCTGAGTTCAAGCCACACAATTGGCAAAATAAGTTGAAAGCTGGGGAATATCGACCAAGGAGTGGATAAGAAATGAGAAACAAGGTTTAGGAGCAACTTTGTGAACATGATGTCTAAGACCTTACAGTAATGATGACCCAGCGTACCAATAGTTCTTCTCTACTTGTTAATAACAGGACACTGTGTTCCTAAACCTAAATTGATTGCCAAGCTGGAGCAAGGTGCAGAACCATGGATAAGAGAAGCCTCAGACAAGAATCTCACAGGTGAGATAAAGCATCTTGCATGGTGGTTTTGTAGCCAGAGTCCACTTGGTAAGTTTAATGACCTGTACTGAGCAATAATGTTCCTAGTTCCCTGAGTCATGTATGGCAGAGAACTAGGTGATCCTTTGTCTTCAGGACATGACAATCAAGAATTTACATGGAGACAAACTGATTTGGCTGTCCCAGTATAGTTAAAGTGAGCAATTTTCTTTTTCTTTGTAGAAATCATTCTTAAACAGAAAAAGGAAATGAGACATGTAGAAAATGAGGTCTCATTTTCATTGAAACAGGGCTATGCAGGTATGAGGAAATAAGGAGTATGTCAGGACTGCTATCCTGTGAAGAGAAAAATTGCTTCTTGGTGATGGTAGAAGTGAGTGAGATTGAGAAGCAAAGCTTTTGGTTCATAGGGGATGACTACCTGGGTGGTGAGCTGCAGTATCTTTGGTCTTGAATGGTTGTGAAGGAGCAGAAGTGTTAGAAAAGGAAATTTGATGAGAATTTGACTAAGGGTGAGGGAAACCAATTTTAAAAATGCCACCAATCCCTAAAGTAATTCTTAGTGAGAAGTTAGAACTGAAGAGATGGAGGTATAAATCCTTACTCTCAGGAACCTTTCATGCTTAGCAGAAAGGCAAAGGGATGTATCAAACACCCTAATGGTCCCTAAATCTAGACAGTATTTCTGTTCCTCACCTAATGGATGAGAAGCAAAGCAGCAAAATATATAAATAATTTCCACAAATTAAAAGAAAAATAATAGCTATTCCCTTATGACCAAACCTCGAGGGTATTAAAGGCACATGTTTAGTACTCAGCTTATAACTAATAGTGTTTAGTTGAATCATTTCAGTAATTAATTCCTTGAGAAAAACAGAAAAAAAACAAACAGAAAAACATTATTTACCATTGTAAAATGTCAGTACTACTTTGTTAACTAATACATTTCAGAGAAAAGCTTATATTCTGCATCAGAGTTCCTGCTTTGATCTTTTAAAATCTCGTAACAGTTAGGATGCACGGAAATGCCTTTATTGTTACATTAAGGAATCTTGTGGTCTCATTTCTGTTTTTGTCTGTCTTTCTATATCTCATTGTAGATGTCCAAGAAAAGGAGTACAGGACTAAGACCTGTCAGAAGAGTCCCTATGATTGTCTGTCTGAAGTCGGAGTCATGAATACTAACACAGGGGAGAAAAATGTGAAATTAGTAACAACTTTTAATTTGAGATCAAAACCTAAGTCAGAGCTGATTAGGAATAATAGGAACTCCTTAGGGATAAAGACAGAGGAGTTCATGCAGTGTCAGAACATGCTTCTCCATGGTGAGCCTGACGGGATGTGTGCTACTTATAGTCCTGGAGTATCTCCTGTAGTTAAAGAATCTAACCAATATAGACATTCTTTCACCCGGAAGACACACCTTACTGTCCATCAGAGAACACACACAGGAGAGAAACCTTATGAATGTAATATGTGTGGAAAGTCTTTCAGCCAGAAGGCACACCTTACTGTCCATCAGACAACACACACAAGAGAGAAACCTTATGAATGTAACCTGTGTGGAAAGTCTTTCATCCGGAAGGCAAACCTTACTTTTCATCAGAAAATTCACACAAGAAAGACACTTTATGAATGTAACAAATGTGGAAAATCTTTTCACTTGAAGGCATATCTTACTGTCCATCAGAGAATACACACAGGAGAGAAACCTTATGAATGTAACAAATGTGGAAAGTCTTTCACCCAGAAGACAACCCTTAATGTCCATCTGACAACACACACAGGAGAGAAACCTTATGAATGTAACCTGTGTGGAAAGTCTTTCACTCAGAAGGCACAGCTTACTGTCCATCAGCTAACACACACAGGAGAGAAACCTTATGAATGTAATGTGTGTGGAAAGTCTTTCAGCCAGAAG
>NW_012267517.1:161860-165043 GCF_000151885.1 Dipodomys ordii
GTGTGGAAAGTCTTTCATCCAGAAGGCACACCTTACTGTCCATCAGACAACACACACAGGAGAGAAACCTCATGAATGTATCTTGTGTGGAAATTCTTTCATCTGGAAGGGAAACCTTACTTTTCATCATGAAATTCACACAAGAAAGACACATTATGAATGTAACAAGTGTGGAAAATCTTTTCACTTGAAGGCATACCTTACTGTCCATCAGAGAACACATACAGGAGAGAAACCTTATGAATGTAACAGCTGTGGAAAGTCTTTCACCAGGAAGGTATACCTTACTGACCATCAGAGAACACACATAGGAGAGAAACCTTTTGAATGTAACCTGTGTGGAAAGTCATTCAGCCACAGGGGAAACCTTACTGTCCATTGGAGAACACACAGGAGTAAAACTTTAGGAATGTAACGGCTATGGAAAGAGTTTCACACAGAAGTCAACCCTTATTTATCATCAGAGAGCACAACACAGGAGAGAAGCCTTTTGAATGCAACAAATGTGGAAAGAACCGTCCAGAGGAGGCCACAGCCTAGCATATAAGAAAATTCACCCAAATGAAAAATCTCTAGAATGTAACAAGTAGGGAAAGTCTTTTATCTGGAAGAGAAGTCAGTTTGCAATAGAGAGCCCACACAGGATACAAACCTTATCAAGGTAGCAAATGTGGAGTTCTTCAACCAGAAGGCACAGCTCAGGGTTCATCATTGAACACACACACACACACACATGAGAGAAATCATAGCAATGTAAAACATGTAGAAAGTTTTTCAAAAAAGTTCTAAGTACTCTCAGTCATTCTTCCCTGAATGTCCATCTTCTAAAATTTCTCAAGTTCCATTTCTAACATACTCTATTGGGAGATCTACAAGAAGATGATAATGTCTAATTTCTGTTTCATGAAATTCTAGGATGATATTTACCTTTTTCCTTTTATTTTGCTGTTAGTTTCATTTGAACTCATAGCCCTTTAGTTCCCTTTGGCTTGTATACTCAAGCTTAGCACTCTACCCTTTGTGTCACATCTCTAATTTTGAGGTTGTTGTATTTAGTATCATGAGTCCTATCATTGGGAAGCAGTCTACTTTCTTCAAAGGTGTTTACAAAACTTATGTAAGTAAAAATGAAATGTTATAAATTAGGAAAATAAGTAGTTTCATAGAATCTATAATACAAATTGAGTGATTTAATGGAATTTTGTAACATTTAAAAATGAGGAATATTTGAGAATTATAGATGAGTAATAAAGTTGATTTAGTAAATACTTATTTTATGTGGTGAAATTCAATAAAAGTGACATAGAGTCCATTCAGATTTTATGTGGAAAACAATTTTCAAATTTTTCTGTAAACCTAGAATACCTGCTATAATATCAGTCTCTTCCCCCCCTGGAAATGAACAGTTCTATAATTTTTATAGAGCTGGTAGAATTGTCATATATTCATACGGTCTTTCACAACAGACTTAGACAAAATTCATATTTTAAGGGATACTGGAATGGCTTAGTTGTTAGAGCATTAGCAAGTGAGCAAAATATCATGTACTGGTTTGAGTCCCCGTCTTGGAGCTAAAAAAACAAAAAAGAATATACACTTAACACTCCACAATCCCATGTGTAAAAACAGCATTCAGAAGCCCCACATGAACATGTCTCCATAGCAACAGCTTATGAGGACTTTAGATACATACTTGAGAATGTCCCAATGATTCATGAATGTGAACCTCTTTGCTTTCAGTGACAGATTACAAGGCAAGGCATGCAGCAGCAAGTTACCGGGGTGTTTACATTGTGTGTGTGTGTGTGTGTGTGTATGCATATCTATGTAAGTAAATATACATATATATCAGTTCAAATTCATCCAGTCACTTGAATCCATCCATAACCCTCCATAGCACCATTCATTTTATCAGATCGTTTCCACAATCATTGGCTGTACTAAGCAGTTCATCTCTGGTGCACTCATGGTGCAACGAACACAGACACATATCAGGACCTAAATACAGGCACATAAAGGAGGAAACTCCTTTACTGTATGATCAAGTCCTCAAAAGAAGGGATAGCAGTAAGGTTATTTAAATTATTTGGAATTGAAAACCCAAGAAATGAAGACTAAAAGTGAAGGAATTTCATTGATTGAAAATAAAAGCAGGGCTGGGAAGGTGGCTCAGTGGTAGAGTGCTTGCCTTGCATGCACGAGGCCCTGGGTTCGATTCCTCAGCACCATATGAGCAAAAAGAAAAACAGAAGTGGCAGTGTGGTTCAAGTGGTACAGCACTAGCCTTGAGCTGAAGAACTGAGGGACAGCACCCAGGCCCAGAATTCAGTCCCCACGACCGGACCCAAATAAATAAATAAAAATAGCCTCCTTAAAATAAGAAAAGAAAAGCACAACTCATCTTTCCTTGAATAGTTTCTCTGACAGATTAGCACCTGAGCAACATTCCTAGTTCCCCAACTCAGCTTTTTTCTCCCTTTCACCCTGAGGAGTGTCTGAAACTCCTGATGAAAACTGTTGGGTCAGTGTAAAGTATTTTAAGATCTTCCGGAACACTTATGAAGCAGCTGGGCACCTGTGGTTCACACATGTACTCCTATCTACTCAGAAGGCTGAGATCTGAGGATCATAGTTCCAAAGCAGCCCAGATGCAGAAGTCCTTGAAATTACTATTTCCAATTCACCCAAAGGCTTGAAGGGAACATGTGGCTCATGTGATACAGTACTAGTCATGAGCAATCAAGTGTAGGGACAGCACCTCGACCCTGAGTTCAAGCCCCAGGACCAGCAAAACAAACATTGAAGCCCTTATTCAGTACCAGAAATAAATCAAGGCATGTAAATATCAATATGTAAAGCTGCTGGGCTTAGGCTGCTCGAGCTTGCAATTCTGAAAGCTGAAGATCAATCTTTGAAGCTTGCCTGGGCAAAATGAACAAGGAACTCTTCTCCCCAATTATCCACCATGAAGGTCATAAGTAAGAGGTATGTGGCTCAAGTGGTACAGGACTAGCCTTAAGCAAAGAAGATCAAGAACAGCACCTAAGCAATGAGATCAAGTGCTAACATTTGCATGTTTGACTGGTAATCATTTGATTACCATAACTAAGATCTGGAACCAACCCAGATGCCCCTCAGTAGATGAATGGATCAAGAAAATGTGGTATATATACACAATGGAAT
>NW_012267517.1:167068-168532 GCF_000151885.1 Dipodomys ordii
CATATCTTATGGTTCATTTCCCTAACATGAACGTATCTGACCTTTTCTGCTTGACTCAGACATATATTAGTTATTGCAAATAAAGGAAACCACGGGACCTATGTTTCTCTGGGCCTGGCTTACTTCACATAATTTTTTCCAAGTCTTTCCATTTCCTAACAAATGGGGCAATGTCATTCTTTCTGATGGAGGCATAGAATTACATTGAGTATATATACCACATTTTCCTGATCTACTCATCGACTGAGGTACATCTGGGTTGGTTGCATATCTTAGCTATGGTAAATAATGCTGCAATAAACCTAGTTGTGCTGGTAGCTTTAGTGTGGTCTTGTTTATGAACATCTGGGTAAATGCCCAAAAGTGGGATTGCTGGGTCATAGAGGAGTTCTATGTAAAGTCCTTTGAGGAAACTCAATACTGTTTCTGAAGTGGTTGAACAAGTTTACACTCCCACCAACAATGCAGTAAGGTTCCCTTCTGTCCCCATCCCCTCCAGCATCTGTTGTTATTAGAGTTCTTGATTTTAGCCATTCTAACTGGGGTGAGGTGGCATCTCAATGTTGTTTTCATTTGCATTTATTTTATTGCTAGGGAGGGTGAGCATTTCTGCATGTTTCTATTGGCCATCCTTTCCTCTTCAGAGAAGTTTCTCTTTAAGTCTTTAGCCCACTTATTTATTAGGCAGTTGTTTCTTTGAAGATTTGTTGTTGGGGGATTTAATTTTTTGAGTTCCAGGAAGATTTTAGATATGAGACCCTTGTCTGTTGTATGGCTAGTGAAGATCTCCCAATCCGTGGGCTTTCATTTGATCTTGCTAGCTATGTCCTTTGCCAGGCAGAAGCTCTGCAATTTCATGCAATCCCATTTGTCCAACCTTTCTTTGATTTGTTGTGTTTATGGGTCTCTATTAAGAAAATCTGGGCCTGTGCCAAGGAGACCCAGGGTTCCTCCTATTCCATCCTGGAATGTTTTCAGAGTGTCTGCTTTGATGCTGAGGTCTTTGATCCATTTGGAGTTGATTCTGATGCAGGTTGATATATAAGGATCTAGCTTTAGTTTTCTACAAGTAGTTAACCAATTTTCTCAGCACCATTTACTGAAGTGGCTGTCTTTCTTCAGTTCTAATTTTTTCACTCCCTTATCCAAGATTAGATGGCCATAGGTCTGTAGTTCATTTCTGGGGTTTCAATTCTATTCCATTGGTCCTGATGTCTGTTCTTGTGCCAGTAACAAGTTGTTGTGATTACTATGGCCTTGTAGTAGAGTTTGAAATTTGGTTTTGATATTCCTCCAGCACTGTTTTTTCTGTGGAGTATCATTTTTTTTAATTTTTTTATTGTAAAGATACTATACAGAGGGTTACAGTTACATGAGTGAGGTAATGAGTACACTTCCTCTTGAACATTGTTACCCCCTCCATTGTTTTCCCCCTACCCTCCCCCCCCCCCCTCCCTTCCCCGA
>NW_012267517.1:172309-173220 GCF_000151885.1 Dipodomys ordii
TTATGGTAAATCTTTGCTTTTGCACATGCTTACAGTAAACTCGGCCTATTGGCCACCTGTGTGTGGTCTGCTATGACTGTACAATCCTTTGTGACACATTGGTCACCTGCATGTCACCAGGCTGGACCTCATGGAGTTTGCCTTTAACAACCAAAGAATGGAGGCTGCTAGGGGTCGCAGTATCAGCTCCCCAGCCTGTGCTGTGGCCCTGACCGGTCAGTGTAGTACCTTCTCAATAAAGTTGCTTCTTTGTGAACAACTTTGTTGGGGTGGGCTCTGTCACTCTGGACAGCTAGGTGGGCTTGCTTGCCTGAGTAGTTGTCTTCCTACTACAATATGTGGTCTATTTATTGATTCCAAGGAGGAGTACTAGAGAGAACACGATTGAGAAACACTGAATAATACTGATATAGAAGATATGTACTATGACAACTGAATACAGGAACTGATTGAAAGTAGTTGAATAATAGAAATGGACAAGTAAAGAGAGGACCCTGGAATAAGGTCATAGGATTAAAGTAAATATATATATTTTGAAATCTCTAGGTGAAACCAAGTTGCACAACTGACAAAAATACAAAAACTAATCATAGCACAGTTTAAAAAGAGATGTACTCAATGCATAACTATGGAACTAGGACCCCTCTGTACATCACCTTTATGGTAAAAATTAAAAAGAAAAACAAGTAACAGGAACATAAAACAGATTCTGTGGAGGATATGAGTACCAGTAGGAGCAGGGAAGATAAGATAAGGAAGGCATATAATTGAAAAACAAAAAACCTTAGGTATGTTTGTGCAAATATAAAAATGGAGTGTCTTCATATTGTTTTGAGAAAGGGGATGAGGAAGGGAATGTTATGACAATCCATCAAGACACCCTTAAAGGTGACAAAGGAACTTTATTTACA
>NW_012267517.1:178850-181770 GCF_000151885.1 Dipodomys ordii
AGTTCCAAATTATCCTGTTAGAAAAGACTAGAAGATTATGAAAGAAAAGACTAGATTATAAAAGGATGCAAGACAAGCAAAAAAGCTAAATGTTGAGCTGTGGCTTAAGGAGTAGAGCACTAGCATTGAGCAAAAAATAAAATAAAATAAAGCTCAGGGATAGCTCTCAAGCCCTGAATTAAAGCTGTAGGCCAAGCACACACCAAACATCATTCAACATATGACAAAAATAGCTGTCTACTACAAAACAGCTGAGTATGATGGCTTGGGGTGGAGCCTGGGCTGTACATGTGTGAGGCCCAGGGTTTGAAATTTGCTACTACAAATATAAATATTGTAAGAAAAGAATGAAGCCTTATCCATATGTACACATAATAGTGATTCGTGCTTAACAATTGTCGAGGCTTTGTCCATCCCATGAAAGATGGACTGGGTCTGAGGAAATGTACATGTGCCACTCGCCTGTTCCCCAGCCTCCCTTAGCCTTGGAGACAATCAGAAGCAGTGGGGAATCAAGTCAAGCAGAAAGTCGTATATTACAATGCAACAAGCACTTTTTAAAGCAAAAGATCTCGTGGGAGGGAAGAAAAAGGAACCAACCAATCACTGTAAAGGTCATACCCTATCATGCACCTATGATTCTATGAGCTGTTTATGCCCTGAACGTAAACAAATTGGGCTCTGCAAACTCAACTTCCTCTCAGGGCCATCTTTGCTGCCCATGTGCCTCACAGATTCCCCCTTTTTGTTTTAATGGCAGACCCAACTCCCAGTTTGTTATCCTTTTCCCCTCCTCTGAAAAGGTTATTTAAGCAGGATTACATTGGTAAGAATAGCCACACAAGGGGTTTCGAGGCAAGTCTGGGGGGCGGGTTGGTAGGATTTGTCATATATTCATATACTCTATCACAACTGAATTGACAAAATACATAGTTGAAGTTCTTTCTGAGAAAGATACATATATAGACATATATATACATGTATGCAAACATGTACATTTATATGTCTATATATGCTTAATGTATATAAGATACTGAGCTTTCACATATATAATTCATTTTCAGGTAGAATAAGATTACATTCCAGTTATTGGGAATAATAAATCAGTGATATATGTAGAGAGAGATAGATAGATATAGATATATGTGTGTGTGTCTATGTATGTATGTATATATACATATATATATGTACAAATGCCTACAATCACTGGCATTCACCCATAATCCTCCATAGCACCTTGCAATTTATCAGACCTTTTCCACAATCATTGGCTCTACTAAGCAGCTCATCGCAGGAGCAGACATGGTACAACAGAACACAGATCCATATCAGACACTTAAATACAGGCACGTAAAAGAGGAAACTCATTTACTATATGATCAAGTCCACAAAGAAGTGATAACAGTAAGATTATTCAAATTATTTGGAATTGAAAACACAAGAGGTAAAGATTCTTACAAAGAAGGAGACTAAAAGTGAAGGAATTTCATTGATTGTAAATAAAAGCACAATTCATCTCACCATGAATAGTTTCTCTGACACATTAGCACCTGAGCAATATTCTTAGTTCCCCAACACAGCTTTTTTCTCCCTTTCACCCTGAAGAGTGTCTGAAACCCACCTGATGAAAATGTTGTTCAGTGTAAAGTATTCAGCTGATTCAGAACACTTATGAAGCAGCTGGGCACCTGTGGTTCATATTTGTACTCCTATCTACTGAGGAGGCTGAGATCATAGGATCATAGTTCGAAACCAGCCCAGCTACAGAAGTCATTGAAATTACTATTTCCAATTCACCACCCAAAGGCCTGAAGTGAACATGTGGCTCAAGAGATACTAGTCTTGAGCAAAAAAGTTCAGGGACAGAACCTAGGCCCTGAGTTCAAGCCCCAGGACCAGCAAAAAAAGCAAACAAACCTTATTCAGCATCAGAAATAACTGGAGGCATGTAAATAACAATATGTAAAGATGCTGGGCGCAGGCCACTCGTGCCTGCAATTCTGAAATATGAAGACCAAACTTTGAAGCTTGCCTGGGCAAAATGAACACCAGAGTCTTATCTCCAATTAACCACCATAAAGGTCAGAAGTAATAGATATGTGGCTCAAGTGGTAGAGGACTAGCCTTAAGCAAATAAACTCAGGAAGAGCATCTAGACAATGAGATCAAATCCTAACATTTGCATGTTTGACTGATGTACAGAAATCAATGCCATTGTAGTAATTGAACTTCATTTTGTAATTATGCACACTTTCAAAGAATCCTCTTAGAAACAGAAGAATAGGTTAATGTGATAAGGTTTTGAAGTTAGTTCATTTATTAGTTCCTCTAAAGACTATCCATCCTTAATCATGAGAAACTCATTTGATTTGAGCACAGCAGTTTATTCATCTGAAATAAAGTTAGTAAGCTAGGTGTGTTCGGCAGGCTTATAATTCAAAACAAAATAAAGGAAGACAGGATTTTCACCTATTGGAGAGCAATACAGTCTACATAATAAGGCTCTGCCTCAATTGCATACATGCAATATATAATATATACCATATAATATATACATGAGTGTGCAAGAGTGTATATACATGCATGTGTGTATATATACTTATATATTCATATACAAACATACGTGCATACATATAAACATAAAGTACTTTAGGTTTTTGTAAGGAACTTATGTGTATGTATTTGTGCGTGTCCCCAACTAAAATGATCTATATATATTATATATACTTTCTGTAATATATATAGTTAATATATAATTAGAATATATGTATGGTCCAAAAGATTGGGACATGCTTTATGGTATTTGAATATTCATCTTATTTTGTATGGCAATAGCCATAAAAGGAAAACACCATGGAGGCGCTGTTGGTTTGTGCCTGCAAGGGATTGATGGATTTTGCCTGTAAGCCTACATGCTCAG
>NW_012267517.1:183970-187279 GCF_000151885.1 Dipodomys ordii
GATTTCTTGTTGGGGGATTTAATTTTTTGAGTTCCAGGGATATTTTACATAAGAGACTCTTGTGCATTGTATGGCTAGTGAAGGTTTTCTCCCAATCTTTCAGCTTTCTATTCAACTTGCTAGCTATGTCCTTTGCCATGGAGAAGTGCTGCAATTTCATGCAATCCCATTTGTCCAACCTTTCTTTGATTTGTTGTGTTTCTGGCCTCTTAATAAAATTTGGGCCTGTGCCAAGGAGACGTAGCGTTTCTCCTATTCCATCCTGTAATGTTTTCACAGTGTCTGCTTTGACGCCGAGGTCTTTGCTATATTTGGAGTTGATTCTGGTGCAGGGTGATATAAAAGGATATAGCATTAGTTTTCTACAAGTAGTTAACCAATTTTGCCAGCACCATTTACTGAAGAGGCTGTCTTTCTTCAGTTTTAATTTTTTCACTCCCTTATCCAAGATTAGATGGCCAAAGGTCTGTCATTCGTTTCTGGGTTTTCAATTCTATTCCATTGGTCCTGGGGTCTGTTCTTGTTCCAGGAACAAGCTGTTGTGATTACCATGGCTTTATAATAGAGTTTGAAATTTGGTCAATACCAAATTCCTCCAGCACTGTTCTTTCTGTTGAGGATCATTTTTGCTATTCAGAGTCTTTTATTGTTCCATATGAATTTCTGGATTGCCTCTTTTATTTCCTTAAAGAATGAGGATGGAATTTTGATAGGTATTGCATTGAATTTGTAGATATCCTTAGGAAGTATTGCCATTTTCCCAATCATGGTCTTTCCTATCCAAGAGCATGGGAGTTTTCCACATTCTAAGTTGTGTTTTGATTTCCTTTTTCAAGTGGTGTATGATTTTTTGGATGAATTTTTGAAGTCGATTGACCAAAATTTGTTTGAGATATATTGCATTAATGTTCATCAAAGAAAAGGGTCTATAGTTCTCTTTCTTTGATGAGTCCCTGCCTGGTTTTGGGATGAGGGTTATGATGGCTTCATAGAATAAGTTCGGTAGTGAACTTTCTCTTTCACTTTCATTGAAGAGTTGGAGGAGTATTGGTGTGAGATCTCCTTTAAAGACCTTGTAGAATTCTGCTGTAAAAACATCTGGTCCTGGCTTTTTCTTAGATGGGAGGACACTTATTTCTATTTCTTTTCCAATGCTTGATATGGGCCTGTTCAGATGGTATAACTCAACTTGGTTTAGTTTCAGCATGTAGATATTTGGGAGGAGTATTCCCTTCTAATGTTCTGAATCTTGTTTTTTCCTTTGGTGATGTTCCCATTGTCATCTCTCAGTTTATTTATTTGGGTGTGTTCTCTTCTTTTTCTGATAAGATTTGCTAAGGGTCTGTCAATTTCGTTAATTTTTTCGAAGAACCAACTCTTTGTTTTGTTGATTCTTTCTATAGTCCTTTTTGGATTCTAATTCATTTAAATCAGATCTAATTTTAATTATTTCTTTCCATCTACTGGATTGGGGTTTATCTTTCTGCTCTTTTACAAGGAGGATCAGATGTCTCATTAAATTGCTGGTTTCAGATCTCTCCAATTTGTTGATGTAGGAACTCAGATCTATAAACTTGCATCTGAGTACTGCCTTTGCTGTGTCCCAGAAGAGCTGGAAATTTGCTTGTTTATTTCTGTGGAATATCATGAACATTTGAATTTCTTTCTAATCTCTTCCATGACCCACTGGTCATTCAGCAGTGTATTGTTCAGCCTCCATTTTTTATAGGACTTTCTTTGGTGGCTTTTGGTGTTGAGTTCTAATTTTATTCCCTTGTGGTCTCAGAGAATGCAAGGTATAACTTCAATGTTTCTGAATTTGGACAAGTTTGCTTTGTGTCCTAAAATGTGGTCTATTTTGGAAAATGATCCATGTGCTGCTGAGAAAAATGTGTATTCTGATGCTGCTGGGTGAAATATTCGGTAGATGTCTGTTAAATCTAGTTGATCTAGGCAGTTGTTGAGATCTGCGATTTCTGTTGAGTTTTTGCTGAGTTGATCTGTCTAGTGGGGAAAGTGTTGTGTTAAAGTCCACAACAATTAATGCCTTTGTATCTATATGGGACTTGACGGAAAGTAGTGTTTCTTGGATAAATTTGGGTGCATCGTTTTTTAGCGAATAGATATTTGGAATTGTAATATCCTCCTGAAGGAGAGATCCCTTAATTCGTATGTAGCGTCTTTCTTTGTCTCATGTCACAGATTTTAATTTGAAGTCTATTTTATCTCATATTAGGATTACAGCTCCACCTGTTTATGGGGGCCATTTGTTTGGTAGATTTTGTTCCAGCCTTTCACATCGAAAATGTGTTTGAATTTATGAGAAAGATGTGACTCCTGAAGACAGCAGATAGAAGGATCTGGCATTTTAATCCAACTAGACAGTCTATGTCGCTTAATTGGAGAGTTAAGTCCGTTTATGTAGAGAGAGAGGACTGAGAGGTATTTGGGAGTTCCTGCCATTCAATCCACCTTCTTGGAGGCTGTACCAACTGGGTTCTTCCTATGGTTCTTGGATTCTCAGTTTGGATGCGGTTTCAGGGCCTTTATTGTGTTCTTGTTGGTTTTCTATGTATCTTTTGTAGGGCTTATTTGGTGAAGATATATTGTTTCAATTTTTCTTTCGTATGGAAGGTTTTAATTTGACCTTCGGTTATGAAGGAGAGCTTAGCTGGGTAGTATTCTTGAATGATAGTTGTTTGTCTTTAGGACATGGCATATATCATTCCAGGCTCTTCTTGCTTTAATTGTCTCTGCTGAGAAATCAGAGGTGATTCTAATTTGTTTCCCTTTATAGTTGATTGATCTTTTCTCCTTGATAGCTTTAAGGATCTTTTCCTTGGTCTGAATTGATTCTGTGAGGAATATAATGTGATGGTGGGATGTTCTATTCTGGTCTGGTCTATTTACTTCTAAAAGCTTCTTGTATGTGAATAGGCCCATCTTTTTGCGTGTTTGGGAAGTCCTCTCCTCGGATCCTGTTAAACAATTTTCCTAGACCATTAACTTCTATTTCTAGGTCCTCCTCTACACCCATTATCTTCAGATTAGGCCTTCTGATGGTATCTTCCAAGTGTTGAATAGATCTATCATATTTCTTGGACTTGTCTTGGATGGTTGTATGTTCTTTCTCTATAATATCTAGGCTGTCTTCAATCTCCGAGATTCGATCTTCTGCATGGTGTAACCTACTGTCAAGACTTTGTGCTTTGTTTTTTTTTATTTATTTTCCTTCTAATTGGTCAGCTTTGATGGCTTCAAATTCTTTGTTGGATCTTTGTTTTAGATCATGTATGAACCACTTGACTT
>NW_012267517.1:187944-188644 GCF_000151885.1 Dipodomys ordii
TCCTCTCCTCGGATCCTGTTAAACAATTTTCCTAGACCATTAACTTCTATTTCTAGGTGCTCCTCTACACCCATTATCCTCAGATTAGGCCTTCTAATGGTATCTTCCAAGTGTTGAATAGATCTATCATATTTCTTGGATTTGTCTTGCATGGTTGTATGTTCTTTCTCTATAATATCTAGGCTGTCTTCAATCCCCGAGATTCGATCTTCTGCATGGTGTAACCTACTGTCAAGATTTTCTGCTTTGTTTTTTTTTTATTTATTTTCCTTCTAATTGGTCAGCTTTGATGGCTTCAAATTCTTTGATGGATCTTTGTTTTAGATCATGTATGAACCACTTGACTTCCTTAATTTGGTGTTCACTATTTATTCTCAAATCACTTAGTATATTGGTTATGGTTTCCTTGGACTCCCATTCCTTCTGTTGGGTTCCATTCAGCATTCCCTTTGTGGTCTCCCTGACTTCTTTCAGCTCTCTGTTAATGGATCCCATGAATGCCTTTAGTGATCTTTGTGTATTCTCATACTGTTCTCTCAATTCCTCTATTTCTCTTTGATTAGCTTCCTCATGTTCACACAATTCCTGCAGCTCTCTTTGAGTGGTCTCAGTCTGCTCACGCCATTGCTGACTTTCTCTTTGACTGATCAGCTTTCTCACCCAATTTCTTTCTTTCTCTTTGAGTGTTCTCAAGCTGCTC
>NW_012267517.1:190403-190755 GCF_000151885.1 Dipodomys ordii
GATGCTGTGATGAGGCTAGGTTCTGGGTAGAGTTGAGGCCTTTCAGCAAACTGTAGCTTTTCCCTGAGGGGCTAGCTTCTGAGACACTCACAGAGCCCACCCTGGAGCCATTGTCAGGGTTTTTGGTTACTGAATTTCAATTGATTGTCAGGGCTGCTGTAGGGAGGGGCAGCCTCTTTCTCTGTTTACCCAGTGAAGAAAGTCACTCCTGGGGATGGCAGCCAGCCCAGGCTCGGTGACATTTCCGTGGGTGGAGGTGAGCCTGGCAGGCCATTTTAGGCTCCAGTGACCTGCTAAATGACTCTAGTTTTCTTCCAAGCCCTGAGTTAAAACTAGATGATCAGCCAGGCCT
>NW_012267518.1:0-1236 GCF_000151885.1 Dipodomys ordii
CAGTGCCTTGGAAAGCTCTGGAAGAGCTTATGTTTGCACAAAGGTTAAGGAAATGCCTGAAAAATACAGGACTGACACAAAAACAAGACCAAAAATGAAATGTGGAGGCAAGGGCTTGGAAACGGGCAGGGGAAATGAAAGCCGAGACTCTGTGGGAACACAACAATGTTTGCTACGGAAGGAGGGGGATTACTGTCCACTTCACTGAACAGCAGGGCTGTGTTTCTGTCTGCACAGGAATTCAAGCTATCATGGCAGCCCAGTACCAAGGTGTGAGTTCCTACACCAGCCAACCCAAGGACAGCCATGGTAAGGGGAGTTGGGGTCCCTAGGCAGGCTGCAGGTAGGGGGTCCCTCTTCTTCTGACAGCCAGTCCCTGGCTGAGCAAGAGAAAACTGTTTCTGCTTTGCCCTCATTCCCCTTCATGTACCCCATTCTTTTCTGGCAGGGTGTTGGTCGTGGGGCTTGAACTTGAGGCCTGGGCATTGTCCCTGAGCTCTTCTGCTCAAAGCTACTGTTCTACCATGTTGAGCCACAGTGGTTAATAGGAGATAAGTATCTCACAGACTTCCCTGGCCTGGCTGGCTTTGAACCGGGATCCTCAGATCTCAGCCTCCTGAGCAGCTAGGATGACAGGCGTGAGCCACCAGTGCCCATTCTTTCACTTCTCCCGCCTTTCTATTCTTTTTCCTCAACATGTAGCCATAAAGCTGACGCAGATTGCTTAGTGGCCTCAGGCCGGTCTGATCCGTGACTTCCAGGCTCCCACAATGTAGTCATAGCAGAACAGCTGGTTGTGGCCTATCTGGATACTTTACTGTCCAGTTCTTCAGTCCAGAGGGTTACTGGAAAGAAGGACACAGGATGGGCCTAGGTTCCCGTTATCCACAAAGTAAGCAGAGGGCCCACTCAGCCTCTCACATAACCCTCCCTTTTCCCCTTTGCCCAAAGAAACGGACTGTACCTTCAAACCATCCATCTGCTTGGTCCAGGCTCAGTGGGTTGGTGGGGGTTGTCCTTCTGCTAACCTTGTGTGCTCACTGACCCATCTGCGGTTAGCTAGTGCCTCTGAAGCAAGCAGGATCTTGATTGGCTCACCTGCACATGGGCGAGTCGCTGCTTCTGGGCAGGCCAGTGTGGCCAGCAAGCTCACTGGTCCCGGTGTCTGCCTGCAGTGGCAGGAAAGCTGAGCAGAGAAGGCTAGCACAGTACTTCAAGGTTTTGGCCTCTTCTATG
>NW_012267518.1:3256-3645 GCF_000151885.1 Dipodomys ordii
AGAGGCCACCTTGGGGCCAACCACCAGAAGCCGTGAAGGCTTGGTTGTGGGGCTTGAACTCAGGGCCTGGGTGCTGTTCCCGACATTTTTGTGTGCGTGTGTGTGCTCAAGGTTGGTGTTGTACTGCTTGAGCCACAGAGCACCTCTTCCAGTTTTCCAGTGGTTAACTGGAGATAAAATCTCACAGGGATTTTTCTGCCCAGGCTGGCTTCGAACTGCAATTCTCAGATCTCAGATGTCATCTGCAAGACAAGATTTCTAACACTGTGGCCTTTGTTTCCTTGCTGTTCCAGAGCCTGCAAACCAACTCCCCAGAAATCCCCAAGTGAGAATTGTGTTAGTGGGGAAAACTGGAGCAGGAAAAAGTGCCACAGGGAACAGCATCCTGG
>NW_012267518.1:10430-11227 GCF_000151885.1 Dipodomys ordii
TCTGGCTTAGGACTGTTCACTGGAACTCTAAAACTGCTTTCTATGAGAGAGCTTGTTCAGATTCCAGCTTCTCCTCCGCCATCTTCCCGGAACTCCTCTTTTTTTACTTTTTTAATTCTATTGTCAGAAGTGGTGCTGTGGTTCAAGTGATAGAGCGCTAGGCTTGAGCTGAAGAGCTGAGGGACTGTGCCTAGACCCAGAGTTCAAGCCCCACGACCGACTAAAAAACAAAAAGCAAAAAAAATTCTGTTGTCAAGATGATGTACAGTTATATAAGTAAGGTAGTGAGTATGTTTCTTGTTGAACTTGTTACCCCTATCTCTCTTTATATCTTTCTTTCTTTCTTCCTTCTTCTTTCCTTATTTTCTTTATTCTTTTTTCTTTTTTTGGCCAGTCCTGGGGCTTGAACTCAGGGCTTGTGCTCTGCCCTGAGCTTCTTGGTACTCAAGGATAGCACTCTACTACTTGAGCAAAAAAGTCACTTCCAGCTTTTTCTGAGTAGTTTACTGGAGATAAGAGTCTCCCAGAATTCCTTGCCCAGTCTGGCTTTGAACTGGGCTCCTTTGACTTTCCCCTGATCCTTACCCAGGAGCCAGAGTTAACTAAAGTCTCTCCTTAAATTTCTCTGTATTGGATACCTTTGTGGTTCTCTGTGTTTTTTTAGCAGTCTTGTCTTCTCATTCTTGATGCTTCTTCTCTTCATTGTGACCCTGACTCTCCTCATTCATAGAGTCACACAGAATAAGTTTCTAATCTGCCATCCTACCTCACTTGTCCACATTTTAATCACAGAATTG
>NW_012267518.1:12778-14214 GCF_000151885.1 Dipodomys ordii
TCTCTCAGGCTTCTCTGGCATTCCCAGCCAGATCAATCGCTCTGCCATTCCTGAGAGGAAGATAATGAGTGGCAATGAATGATGTTTCACCTAGTCTCACCTTCCAGTAAGCCAGAGGGAAAAGAGTGAGCTCAGGACAGAAAAGTCAAGTCAGGAGAACGGAACAGGGAGAACCCATCTCGTCCTTCCCTACCTCCAGCCGTTACTAACGTCTTCCAAATGCCGAGCATGTCCTGATGGGGAAACTCGGTGGGGCACTCAACGTCCTGGTCTGTGTGAAATGGGGCTCAGGGAGGGCAGTGGCCTGGGATGGAGGATGGAGAAGCCTGGGGGAAGTGAGCTTAGAAAAGGCTCAAGGAAGGACTTGGGACTCTCTCGTGCTGTGGAAATGCAGCTTGAACCAACCATGACCTCCCAAGGTCAGGGTGATAGGAGTCTGCCAAGAGAATGAGAAGAGATGAGTGAGAGCTTTGTGTGTTCTGGGAACTTGGCATTTGCATCGATTAAAGAAAAGTTCCCTGACAGCTGCTACTGGGAGGGACCAAAGAAGACTTAAGAAGCCAGGGTATGAGGTTGTTCTCGAACACACCCATATTGTTTGTTCTTTCACCAAAACCACTAAAACCATAAACCACTAAAACCATAAACTATTTCATGACCTTATCCTGGGGCCAACACCTGGGCAATGAGACTTCACTTAATTCCTTGTTCCCATGGGGGGGGTCTTTTTTTTTTTTTTTACTAAAATCTTTCATTGGGAGACAGTGGAGGTTAAGGGAAGGGAGGGCTGACAGAGAGGGAAGGGTGGGTGAATACAGTGATAATACTCAACATAGATATGGGAAAATGGAGCCAGGTAGCTTGAGGGGATGGAGTGGTGGAGAGAATGATAGAAAAGGTGATATTGAGCCGGGCATCAGTGGCTCATACCTGTCATCCTAGCTACTCAGGAGGCTGAGATCTGAGGATCGCAGTTCAAAGCCAGCCAAGGCAGGAAAGTCTGTGAGACTCATCTCCACTTAAATACCAGAAAACTGGCAGTGGTGCTGTGGCTCAAGTGGTAGAGTGCTAGCCTTGACCTGAAGGGCTGAAGGACAGCGTCCAGTCCCAGAGTTTAAGCCTCACAACCAACAGAAAAGAAGAAAAAAAGAAAAGAAAAGGTGATATTGATCGATATGCATTGTACTTATACATTGACATGTTGAATTGAAACCCCTTTGTACAACTACTTCAACTTAAGAATTTCTTTTTCAAAAAGGTAGGATGTGACACAATTCTTTTTTTAAAAAAAGGGAGTTTGAGTAAGGAACAATCTGTGAATTGCATAACCGCAACTAAATTGACCCCAAGGGTCAATTGCAGTGCATCAGAGGCAGTCTTTAGAGGAACAATGCAGAAGCAAAACAGGAAATGATTACATTGGTTGCAGTGCAACA
>NW_012267518.1:14264-14682 GCF_000151885.1 Dipodomys ordii
GAGCGCTCTACCACTTGAGCTACAGCACCACTTCCGGTTTTCTGGTGGTTTATTGGAGATAGGAGTCTCACGGTCTCTCCTGCGCGGGCTGGCTTCGAACCGCGATCCTCAGATCTCAGCCTCCTGAGAAGCTAGAATTACAGGCGGGAGCCACCAGCGCCCGGCTTCCCACAGTTATTTGGGCTCTGACTTCTCCTCAACACCACAAGCCCCCATGAATTTTGCTCATGCCTACTTGAGTCCATGGCTGGCTGACCCACAGATCAGTTCTGACAGATAGCACTAGCTCCCTCCAGCCCATCAGATTCTATGAGGGGGGCTGAAAAGAATTTGAGTAAATGGGTAGATTCGCAAGAACTGTAAGTGGCCAGATATTCCTTCCTGCCTGCCTAGCCCAGCAAAGATGGGGGAAAAGAAT
>NW_012267518.1:14732-15085 GCF_000151885.1 Dipodomys ordii
GGAACAATGCAGAAGCAAAACAGGAAATGATTACATTGGTTGCAGTGCAACATTGCTTTTTATTGTTGTTTACCCTATTTACAGTTTCTATGTTTAGCTTAAGTTTCGTTTCTGCCTAACAGAAGTATTTACTGGAAATGATCTAAGTTTTGCTGATGTGCAGTGTAAGCCTAGTCAAGACCATTTTTAGTCGTTGGTTTTGGTGGCACAGGAGTTTTTCAGACCTTCTCCTCTTCAATTGTGCCAAATGGCCTACTATAGCCTGAATGACTTCCTTTGCTCTCTGAAAGACAGAAAAGGATCCTGGGAGGACATTTCTCATTAACCTTTCCCCACAGCAGCCACAGGACGTT
>NW_012267518.1:23965-26561 GCF_000151885.1 Dipodomys ordii
GTCCTTGCCTTATAGACTAACAGAGTTCTTTCTGTCAGTGCTCTATCTGCTTGATTTTCTCTGTGGGACTGGGGATGAAAGACCCGGTGAAGGCTCTAGAGCATGGGCAATCTCACTACAGGAGGCCTCTAGAGACACGGTCTCTTCATCACCACATGTTGTGGGCTGTTCTACGCTGCTCGCTTGGCATACTGTGTTGTCCCCCTCAAATACTAGGAGCTGGCCAGCGAGAGGTCACAGGACGTGGGTTTGTGATGGCGCCTTGATTCTGTAATGTCAGCTCCAACAGCGTAGGCTGAGCATGGAGGTAGCCCAGGACGTTTGGTGACTTCCGAGAAGAGGGAGGAGGCAGACCTGGCACGGTGTTCCGGCGGTCAGGAGGACTCCACACCCAGGGAGCACTGCCTCCCAGATCTGTTAACTGGTAGCCACAAACGACAGACCTGCTCCGTCTCTTCACCCCTGACTGGCCGGCAGACACTGAGGCAGAGCTTTACTACGCAGCCTCCTTCTTCCTTTAGAGGGAAGGAAAATGATGGTGGGTAGACAAGGCTGAGGACAGCGAGGCACCTGCGGCCTGTGGGAGCAGTATGCAGAGATGTGGCACTGTGCCCTGGCACAGCTGGAGAATGCGTCCATGCCCACAAGGCCCCACCCTGAGCAGCACCTCACCCCCTCTCACACTTTGTCTCCAGCTTAGAAGATGGAGCAGACATGATCGTTCTTGTGCTGCTCAGGAAGAAAACAGAACATCTGGTGAGGGCTGTGGCTCACTAGTAGAGCATTTGCCTAGCGTGCCCAAGACCCTGGGTTGATCTCTAGCACTGCAAGAAAGCAAGACCACAACAACAGAACCTTCCCTGGAAGCCAAAATCACAGAAAGGTCTCCTCAAATGTCAAGCGTTGAATTTGCCACCGGGGTTCTCCTGATTTCTCTGTGAGGCTCATTCCATCACAACACAAACACTAGACACACAGAACACAACACATAGTCAACGTGCACCACGCACACACATACACACCTGTGAACACACAGAACCACACACTCACACGGGCATACACTAACCGGCACCCATATGCAACCCACACATATACCCCCACACAAATACACACTCAAGCACACTCAAACATGGTATGACACACATAAACACACATGAAAATACTTCCACACACAAATGCAATACACACATGCACACACTCAGACTTACCACTGGGATTGTAGACAGGCAAGAGGAACGACCATATTTTTGGTGTCCTGTTGCCACATGATCCTCCGAATTCCCTGTCTCTTCCTGCGGGGCTGACACAACATAGTCTACCCCTGGGAGACAACGGAAGAGCCAGACCAAAGTTTCCAAGAAATACGAACTCATGGAGGACAAGGACAAGCTTTGCTTGAGGCTTCCTGACAAATGTGATCCCTGCTCTAGAACTGCCTTCACCCGACAGCTCCGCCAGTGAGACAACAAACCGGAAACAGGAACACAGGAAGTCAAGCGCTTGCGCTTCAAGCCCTCAGAAGCAGGGGAAAAAAGCAAAACAAACAAAAAAAACCCAGATACCAATGTTGAATGCAAAATACTTAGAGGCTTAAGAAGAAGATTTCTCATAAAAATTGCACTAGGGATACAAACTTTCTTTGTTCAGTCTTTTCCTGTCTCTGGTTCTCTCTTGTCTTGAAGAACTGAGAATTATATTCACCATTTTGCAGTCACTAACTACTGACTTGGCTTCTGTAACTTGGTTTTGCTAACGTTAAAGTATAACGATAGGTCTGTGTCAACAAACTCTAAAGAATGTAACTGCCGTGTTAGATAACTAAATGCTGACCTCAAGCCCCAGACATTCCCAGAGCCCGGAACAATGGCTAAGACATATTCCGGATCCTCCTCCGGGAAGTGGACCCCGAGATAATGACCATCTGGCAGGACCAGCAAACTAGGCCAAATGTCAACCAATCGCAAGCTTGTAACTATGAGAATTCCCCCTTACCCTTATCATCCAAAGCAACCATCCCCCTTGAGTCACCCCGCACCAATCATTTTACAAAGAGTGTTACAAAATTTCCTGCGTGGCATAGTGATTTGCTGTGAGTGTCTACCGGGGCCCTGCCCCTACCTTGAAATGTATAAAAGGTGCTGTAACCCTTTGTTCAGGGCCTCTTGCTAACATCCCTGTAACGGTGTGCATGAGGTCCATGCTCGCGAGTTCATTAATAAACGACTCTTTGCCGCTTGCATTGTCCAAGGTCTCTGGTGGTCTACGGGGGGCTCCAAGACTCTGGGTACTACAGTTTCATTAATTCTCCCTGTCTCTGTCTTTTTCTTTCTCTCTCTTGATAGAGATACAGATGAAAATACAGATATAATTATCCCTTGGTATCTCTGGGGAGGCGTATTTCTGTGGACACTCAAGTCCCTTACATAAAATGATGTGCTTGCTTGCAACCTATACATCTTCCTCTATTCTTTAAATTATCTCCAGATTACTTACAATAGCTCACACAGTGTATCTGCTTCCCCAAAAGTGGCTCTGATATGTGGCTTGGAGAATAATGATGAGGAAAAATGTCTCAGTACAGACTCAACCACAGAAA
>NW_012267518.1:26611-30252 GCF_000151885.1 Dipodomys ordii
AGAGCTATGTTTTTTCTTTTTACTAAATGTTACAGCTTATGAACAAATGTAGGGCGTAAGACAAAAAGGGTGCTTCTTGCGTGGGGACTCATGCCTGCAATCCTAGCTACTGAGGAGGCTGAGCTCTGAGGATCGCAGTTTGAAGCCAGCCCAGTCAGGAAACTCCATGAGACTCTGATCCCCAATAAACTACTGAAAAAAAAAGCTAGCTGTGGCTCAAGTGGCAGAGTGCTAGCCTTGAGTAAAAGAAGGTCAGGAACAATGCCTAGGCCCAGAGTCCAAGCCTTAGGTCCGGGCGGGGGGTGGGGGGGGAGAAAGAGGTGCATCTGTGCTTTCAATTATTCATTACCACAGTGTTTAGCTCTGAACTTCTGGCACCTGTTCCCTGTGCATCTCTCCTACCACGTGGGATGTGTGTCAAGTACCTACCTGAAAATCTTCCTCGACAGGCTTAAAGCATTTAATGTCTCTGCTGCTAATTAACATTTTGTCTCATATTGGCAGTGTCTTTCATCAGTTTGGAGCTGTTTCAAGACGAAAGAAAACCCCAAAGCGGCAGTGTCTATTCTATCATACTTCTCAACCATGGCTGATGAAAATACTCACAAAACTTCTCATTTTAAGTGTATTATGCTTGACATTATTAGGAAAGGTCTAACTTCTATGAGCAATATTTTTGTGCCTTAATGGAAGATCGTTCATACTGCAAATAAATTTCATATGTATAGTGGTGTAACAGTGTATTTCCATCAAAGTAGTATAATTATGTCCCATGGAAAAATATTCTACTCTGCCGCAGTTTTTTTTGAGTGGTTGTGGGGCTTGAACTCTGGGCTTGGGCACTGTCCCTACACTCTTCAGCTCAAGGTGAACACTCTACCGCTTGAGCCACAGCGCCAAAGACTTTCCTTTCCGGGCTGGCTTTGAACCGAGATCCTCAGATCTCAGCATCCTGAGTAGCTAGGATTACAGGTGTGAGCCTTGGGTGCCAGGCTAATCTGCTGCAGTTTTTTTAAGCTAGAAAAATTACAATGAAGTGAAATTCAATAGTTTGTCAGGTATCATGTGCTCAATAAATAGCCACATGTAGGTAATGGCTACCCTATTGGATACTGTAATTTATAGAATCTACTCAAATATTTGGAATTTAGACATCTTCTTCCAACTAACCTAAGGTAAAAACATATTACAAGAAGGATAAAAAAAAACTTCAGATGGATGACAATTAAGTCAAAATGTACAAAAATGTGTAGAAAGTTTGATAAATTAAAATTTTTACATTAGAAAGGAATTGCTAATGGCACACACAGCATCACGGTGACACGCTGTAGAGACCATTCATATTGTACTGTTGGTGCCAGCAGACACTAACATGGGGAGCTGAGCACTCTGATCATAGGAAGTCTTCTGGCAAGGGTGTGCCTTAGTTCTCTCTTCCTTCTAGCACAAATTTCTTGGTCCTGAGATGCAGTTCCAACTGCATTCTGAATTAGGATCCTTTTACTACTTCAGAAAAGATCTCCAAGTATACCAAGATCTTCTCATGTGGTGGCCTGGAACTTGAAATTCTCACTCCAGCGGCCCTACAAGATTCTAAAAGCCCTTCATCGCTTCCTTTTCTTGCTCCCCTCCTTCCTGGCCTCCCTACACCCCACTCTCCACAAACACCCACCACACACCGCACCCCACCCACACTCTCCCTACCATCAAAGGAAGAGTGTGCATTGGGATGAAAATATCCTTTGCTTGCTAGTGCCAGAAGTCAGATGTAATGAAGGGCCACAGAACACAAGGGACAGTAACAAGTATGACCATCACTGGATGCTGACCTCTTCCGCTCAAGTCTCCCTGGCAGTTCTACCTGTGACTAGAGACAGGGTCCCTGTTTCCCACAGCTGACTCCTTCACACCCCACCCTGACTTCATCCCCCATTCCACCTAGGACGTTCCCACGGGCTCTGTTTGTTAGGATTTGAGAGAAAAGCCCCTCTCTTGCTGCCTCTTCTGCTCCGACTTCGCCTCCTGCCCAGCTCCGTGTCCACCCTTCCCCACATGGCCTTCTCCCTCAGCCACTGCTGGTACCCATCTGCCCGTGGTTCTCCTGCTGAAATGGCCGTAGAAATCATGAAGAGGTAAATGGTATCAACTTAAAGTGGCTTTATTGGGGGGCTTACCCCCAAGCACAAGGGGGACAGTGTGTGGCAAGGGCTCCTGGACTGGCATGGCCCCGGCGAGGAGCCCTGCACAGGTAACTTTTGGCTGCTCTCCTGCCCATGTGCATCAGTGGTGGTAGCTTACGACTCAGGAGTTCTGCACACCTCCTAGCCATCTTCTTTTTACTTTTATTTTATTTATTTTTTTTACCTTTTTTTAAATTTTGAAAATACCGTACAGAGGGGTTACAATGACATGGGGAAGATAATAAGTACATTTCTTATCTAGCATTTTTCCCCCTCCTTTCTTTCCCCTTCCTATCCCTTTCCATTTGTCCCCCTCATCCGATTCTTCCTCCCCCCCCCACCAAAGTTGTAAAGTTCGTTTTTGGACATAACGCCTTGTACATCTCATATTTGCAATGGGTCCACCCCACTCCTAGCCATCTTTGCACCAAGATTTTTACTCAGCATGGCCATTGCTCATTTGCACTGCATCCATCTGTTCTTGGTTCACCGAGAGCCCAGAAGCCACCATACCAGGATGCTCAAATACAGGTCCCACTCAGGGATTCTGCATGCATGCACACAGGCTGCAAGAGCGCGCACCATGAGCTGAGAAGGAAGGTCGTTACAACACAGCAATCTTAGAGTACATTGCCTATTAAAATAGCTCACCCTAGGGAGGGGTCTCTTGGCCTCCCCCTCTCTGTCTGACTACTATGTTGTGCCCACCACAGTGTGGGCACCTTACCAGCAATCACTCCTACTCCTCTTACAGGTCAGAACGAAGCCCAAGAGATATACAGGCATTTGGCCAATGGCTCCTGCTGAGTTACATGAACATTGATGGGCTCTGGTGGCCAGGGAGAAGTGGGAGGAATTCCACATCTGAGTGCAGGCGACAGTTCTGTCCTCAAGAAGCTTTGGTTCTATCAGGACACAGACTTATACTAAAGAAATGCAAGGTCATTGAGATAGGAGGGCCCATGTGAGGGCAACAGAAAAAAAGGAGGCATAAAAGAAGTCATACGGACCTCTGAGGTGAGCTGAGTACTCTGGACCCAGCACCCCTCCACCCCCAACCACTCTCGACTAGGAACTTGGCAGTGCTCTGTGCAGACAGAGAAAGCAAGGGGCTGAGCCTAGGGGCACAGCCATGGAAGGACTCTCCTGCGCATGTCTAGCGTCCTTTCAGACGGACGCCCTTCGCAGCAGGTTCCTGTGATTCTTCTCAGACTCCTGCTGGACTTGGGAAAGCTCTTCCAGCCAGGACTCCTTGTTGAGCATCTCTTTTGACCTTTGACCCGGGGTTGCCTGTCTTTCCTGCACTTCTGGGGGTGGAAAGCTACGCTGGGCGAATTGGTAAACCAAGTTGGTGTAACAATGGCCCTCATTTTCCCACAGGATCCCTTCAATTTTCCGCATGAGCTCCTGCCGCTGGGCCTCCTGCTCTGCTCCCTCTGCTTTGTTGTTGAAGCCACAATG
>NW_012267518.1:39872-42708 GCF_000151885.1 Dipodomys ordii
TTGAACCCTGGGCCTGTCCCTGAGATCTTCAGCTCAAGGCTAGTGCTCTACCACTTAAGCCACAGAGTCACTTCTGGTTTTCTGATGATTTTTTTGGGGGGGGTCTGGTCGTGGAGCCTGAACTCTGGGCCTGGGCGCTGTCCCTCAGCTCTTCAGCTCAAGGCTAGTGCTCTACCACTTGAGCCTCAGCGCCACTTCGGGCTTTTTTTTTTCCTGCTTTTGTGGTGCTGAGGAATCAAACCCAGGGTCTCAGGCATGCAAGGCAAGCGCTCTACCACTGAGCCACCTTCCTAGCCCTCTGGTGATTTTTTTGAAATAAGAGTCTCATGGACTTTCCTGCCTGGGCTGGCTTCAAATCATGATCCTCAGATCTCAGCTTCTTGATTACCTAGGATTATAGGCATGAGCCACAGGCACCTGGCAGAATTTTTTTTGAAGATTTTCTCTTTCTCTTCAGTTTGCTGCAATGGAACATTCTGTGTCTCCTGTAGTGTTCTACTTAGTATCTTCATGCTTCCTGTGTCCGTGATTTGGCATCTGTCATTAATTTTGGGAAGTTCTCAATGACTGTTATTCCAAATGCTGTTTGTATTCTGTTCTCTCCTTCTCCTCCTTCTCAGCAATAATCTGCAAGAAACATAAAGTCTATTAATAAAATCCAAATGGACTGGTGTGCACTCCCCCCAATAGTGTATAACCGTTGATAGCTACATATTGCAATATGGAAACTGCTCGAGGCTCACAGTATGTGCAAAGAAACAAGGCAACAGTCTACGTCTTACAGTGTGTGAGCCATTGCGTTACAGCACAAACAAGTTAATTGATCTACACTATAGAAAGCTGGCTAATGCCACCAGACTGGCCAGCAACAAGGCACTTCTGGTGAGGCTAACAATGTCCTATTTCTGTGTCTGAATTCTGGTTGCTTAATGGCATTCAATTTGTGACAACTCACTGAACTATAAAATTATACATGACCTTTTTTGCCATGTGTTTTGTCTTTAGTAAAAGCCTTAGAAATGACAAAAGATATTACTACTGATAGACACAGGCATACAGCCATAAAAATTGTCGAAGTATACTGGAATGAAAGGCTCTGCGTCACAAAAAAATCAGTAAATTCTTCCTAAATGCACTTTTGTTTTTTTGATCATGGGACTTGAACTGAGGGCCTGTGAACTATTTCAGCATTTTACCCCCTCTCAACACTGGTGCTCAACCAGTTTGAGCCCCATAGCTCCACTTTGGATTTTGAGTTGCTTAATTCTTAAAAAAAAAGTTTATTATTACTATAGAGGTGATGTTCAGAGGGGTTACGATTACATAAGTCAGGTAAAGAGTGATTTCTCTTTGGACAGTGCTACCCCAGGTGGTTAACTCTCAAGAGCCTGGGAATGTATGTTCTTTAAATTGGAGAGGGAAGTTAGTTGTGAAGCACCTGGAATTATTGCATGGTACAATGTGGCACAGACACCAGGGTCACACCCAGACTCTTCCATCACCACAGTCTCCATGATGCCAAGCCTGGAGCGTTCCCCCTCCAGACCCCCAGCTACCCACTAATCCAATAGAGACTTCTGGAGCACAGGGGGCAGACTGACATGGAGATGGGCTGGTACCAGGGCCATTCAGGATTGGAGCAATACCTGTGGGCCAGTGAGGGAGGCCAGAAACGCCGGGCAAGGCCTCATAGAGGTCAGCCTGGTGGAGCTCAGGAGGGAAAGGGAAAGTGAGGCTCTGGAGAGATCCCAACAGGGAAGGCCTTCAGACCGCTGAGCTGACCAGCCATAGGAGGTGAGCGGCCTTGGCATCGGCCCTGGCCTTGAAAGGAGACTCTAGGCACTTTATGTAGGCATCTGAGGCAACCACGGGTGACCCTTCCAGCAGGTTCAGTTATTCGTTAGGCTCGAGGAGGCACCTCCGAAAAACCAATGGGGGTGAGAGAGAAATGAGACCAAGCACATAAAGAAAGACAGTCAGTCTGAGTTGCATCAAGGTCTGCTTTATTGAGCTCAGGGTAGGGTTTTTATACCCACAGGGGCGGTGGGAAGGGGAAGAATGAAAAAACTTTGCAGAAGCAAGGGTGAGAAGTCCCGGGGTCAGGGATGGGTCGTGCTTTTCCTTTGGCCGTTGTGCTCATCTTAAGAGTACCTCCTGTAGTTTCTCTAGGAGACATTTATGGTTAGCCAGGCGCTGCTTGCTTAGGGCTGGAGATAAGAGAAATGTTTATGGTTAGTCAAATGTTGTCTGCTTAGGGCTGGAGGAATATTTATGGTTAACCAAATGTAGTTTGTTTATGGCTGGAGGAATCTTATCTTTCCATACGCTTTCTTGGCTCCCAACAAATCCTCCTTTCTTATTTAGAAAAATGACCATCAATTGTTGGCTGCTCTTTTTAAGGGGGTGACAGAGGCTCTGTTCCTCTAAGGGCCCAGGGTTTTTCTCCACTCCCGAGCGAGCGTCCTCACTCGGGGAGGGGAGTTTTGCAGGCCTTGGCATGTTTTTTGAGGAGACGGCTCATGGGTATGCATGCCAACCGTCATGCACCAGAGCTTGCCACTCAGTGGTCTTGGGTTTTGGGATCTCGCGGATCCATCCCCCTGCAGTCCTACCTGCACCCTTGATTTGAGCATTTCTTCTTCATCCCATAGGTGCATCCTCCCCCAAGCGGAGGGGCCTATAGGAGGAGGGGCGAACCTATCCCTTATGGCAATAGGTCTTGCCCGTTGAATGGTCAGAACTTATGAATAAGAAGAAAGATTTTCTAAATAAGAAAAAGAAAAGGGGGGCTGTTTCCCACTGGAACAAGCTCATGGCAAAGCACTAATTAAAAGCC
>NW_012267518.1:42758-43207 GCF_000151885.1 Dipodomys ordii
AGGGGGGCTGTTTCCCACTGGAACAAGCTCATGGCAAAGCACTAATTAAAAGCCTAGGGTAAATCCTCGATCTCAATGCCTTAGTCCGTCATATCGAGGTGATGATGATGAGCCTGTATGGGCTTAGAAGATCAGAGATTAATCTGTTATTTAACAAATTCAAACAGGAAGGTCCAAGTCTGGAGTTCTAGCTGCATCTGTAAGAGAAAAGGCATCATCCTCGAGGGGAAGGTTTCCCCTGGGTTGTGGTAAGCCATTCACCTGTTTTATCAACAAATTTTTCAAAGGTAGGTTATGAGAAAACATCCTGTCTTAGGCTATATGGAGAGCCACCTTACCACTGGCTACATTCCTTGTTGAGCCAGCCTGTACGGCCTCTGCATGTAGTGCTATCCAGGGTAAGCTCCATAATACTCCCGTCATTGGATGTTTTTTAACTCGATCTCTTA
>NW_012267518.1:49713-54544 GCF_000151885.1 Dipodomys ordii
GCCCCTTCCCTTTAAGGACAACAAGACAGACAACAGAGACAATTAACACTAAACAGAAACAGAGGAAACCAGACAGGCGCTGCGCTGCAGTCTAAGGACTGCAAACAGAAAAGGCAACTTCAGATGGGAGTGGCCATCTGAACATGTTTTTTGTTTATGATAGCCTGAGCCTCTGCCTCATCTATAAATTCAGCCTTCCAGGTTAAATATTGACCTCTGGTCAGGACCAATTCTACAATCTTATTTTATTCATGAGGCAGCAGGTGTCCTCCGTTAAAATCAATAAGCGGGCACCATCTCTTCCCTTTTCTACCTCTTTTAAAATGCCCCTGATAATCCCATAAAAACTAAAAAAGGCCTTGGGAATTTCTTCTCCTTTAGCCGCTAAATCATTAATATTTTTCCCTACTTTACTCCAGGTAAGGGGATGAATGTCCGGGCCACTCAAAATTAGCCAAGGACATTTTTCCCTGACAAAAATTTTTTTTTTTACAAGATCCTTTCTTTTTACTCGTATTCCTCTCTCCCTAAGAGCTTCCTTCATTTCCTTTATAAATAAAGCCTGCTTTTCCCATGGCTTCTTTGAATGGCAAACTTACCTCAAGACTTCCCACGGTGCACGAGTGATGCGATGTGGGCGTCTCTACCCTTAAATGATTGGGGATCCCCGTTTCCAGCGCCGTCGGGTAGGTCACCTTGCCTCGAGGCCCCACGTTGGGCGCCACTTGACCTGTCCAGCAGGTTCAGTTATTCGTTAGGCTCGAGGAGGCACCTCCGAAAAACCAATGGGGGTGAGAGAGAAACGAGACCAAGCGCATAAACAAAGACAGTCAGTCTGAGTTGCATCAAGGTCTGCTTTATTGAGCTCAGGGTAGGGTTTTTATACCCACAGGGGCGGTGGGAAGGGGAAGAATGAAAAAACTTTGCAGAAGCAAGGGTGAGAAGTCCCGGGGTCAGGGATGGGTCGTGCTTTTCCTTTGGCCGTTGTGCTCATCTTAAGAGTACCTCCTGTAGTTTCTCTAGGAGACATTTATGGTTAGCCAGGCGCTGCTTGCTTAGGGCTGGAGATAAGAGAAATGTTTATGGTTAGTCAAATGTTGTCTGCTTAGGGCTGGAGGAATATTTATGGTTAACCAAATGTAGTTTGTTTAGGGCTAGAGGAATCTTATCTTTCCATATGCTTTCTTGGCTCCCAACACCCAGGACTCATTCAAAGTGAGAGGAGACTCGCTGGGATCACTGCTCTCAGCTGGGAGATGGAGGCGCATCTCACAAGCCATCGGGACAAGTCCCAGGGCCTTCAGAGCCACCAGAAGCAAACACAGCAGTGGCCATGCCATTGGCAAAGAGGAACAGATCTGCCTCAGACAATACTGCAGGCCAGCTGCTCTTCAGGAAGCTCCTGGAGACCTCTTGCAGGCTGGCCCCTCCCCCAGGGCTTGGCTTCTGGGCTTGGCTTCTGGGCTGAAAGCTGGGCAGCCCAGCCATGTCAGAGCAAGCTTCCCTTCAGACTGGAGCAGGGGCAGCCGACCACCAGCTTCACTGGGGAGCGCTCCAGAGCACGGCAGTCCTGCAGGAGAAGGTGAGGCTGGCCAGGAAGAGGACATACAGTTCACAGGGCGAGGGAGAAGGGCTGGGTGGGCCACGGTGGCCCACTGTGTGCGCTGCAGGTACATTCTGAAGGAGTGGGAAGGCATCAGAAAGCCTCTGATATCTGTCTCAGGAGGACGTTTACCCAATTCCCAGAGCACAGGACAGACCCGTGCTTCCCAGGCACCTGCTACCTGTGCCTGCCTGATGTTTGCCCAAAAGCTGATCAGGCTCCTTCCAAAGGACGCTGTTATCCCCCAAGGTAGATCTTCAGAAGGAGGAGGGGGGGGTGTCAAGCCACCAAGTGTCAATCAGTTCTAATGCTCTTTCATTCCAAGAACAGTTAGTAAACTGATGAGTTTGCAAATGAAGCCGAGATAGAGGAGGTGGTGGAGATGGCACTACAGTCCTGTGCCTGACTCCATGTGGAGATCCCCCAGCACAGCCCAGGGAGGAGGCTGGGACCCTCCTGGGAGAGAGACAGAGGGAGGGGGACTCAGGGGCAGGAAGACACAGTGGGAGCCGTTATTCCAGCTCAGTCTGAGCGGTTATGTGGCTCTTTGTGCCTCAATTGCTTTCAGTTCATATTTTCCTTGGTATCAGTGGTTGGGGATAAAAAACATTTTGATCCTGAGTAGCAACCACATTGTGGTTTCTGTGAGAGATCTTCATAGAAGTTTCTCCAGGGAGATTCAGGGCAGATCTGCAGGTTTCTCTGTCCCGGCTCACAGCAGAGGGGACAGAATCTCACAGGGCACCAGGGATTCTCAGAGTGGCCATCTGTGCGCCGGCTAGCTCTGCCCTCTGCTAAAGCAATTCCCCGAGCACTTGCTTCTCAGCCATGCTCTTTGCTGAGGCCCTGTGGGTCTCCCAAGACGCGCTCGGGGAAGCTTGGGAGTGACTGCTTCTGTTGGTGTGTCTTGACTTGGCTTGTTGGGATGGAGGAGGGAGAAAGGCCAGGGAGACAGAGGCAGCCATGCCCTGGCCTCCTTGCTGCAGGCCTGTGCCCAGCGCTCTGTCTGGATGAAGGAGGCCCCTCCCCTGCCGCCCCTGCTCTGCTTCTGATTTTACAATCACAGCTGAGAAGCTGCTTGGCTGGGGTCACCTCGTGCTGGTTGACAGGGAATGTGATGGAGTCCGATGGTCTGAGTCCCTGCTCTGCCCAACACAGAGGAAGCAGGGGTGGTGGGCAGCTGTTTTGGCTTTTTTCAGTCATCCTGTCCTTGCCTATAAAATTAGGGTAAGAATCGTTCCTCCATCCTGGAGTATTTCTGAGATAAATTATTCCTGTGGAACCTTCACATCCAGGTCTTCAAAATAGTCATGAATCAGTCGTGGTTACAAGTGAATATGTCCACCTCAAATTTTTAGTGAAGACGGTTTCACAGATTTACAAAAGTTGATTGGGATTTCGTCCTGTCTCCATAAGCAAGCTTTGACAATGGCCCACACCTGGCCACTAGGGCTTTAGCTTTCTAACAACCCAGTTCTCCTCCCACCTCCTGGATTCTTTTGAAGCTAGTGTTGTATTTAATATAATCTTATCTGTCAATATTTTAGAACATGCATTAAAATAAGGATGTTATTTATCATGGCCACTATGTCAAAGATGCAGTAGCTATTAAAGTTTTATAAAATGTGCAGTCAGACCTCCTATTTCATAAACTGTTTACAATGCATTGATAGAGAACATCTGCAGATAGACACATCTGCAGTCTCTACTGGTCCTGCTAACTTCTTTCCTGCCTGCACACCCAGGAACCATTCTCCTCCTTTCTTCTTTATTTACATATTTCTGCAAAGCATATACCATCTAAGTATATTGCCTATTCCCTCCCCTCACCCCCCCAAAACCCAATCAAAGTGTGGCTTGTCTTACCTCATTGAGGTGAGCCTCAATGACTTCTTAAAGGAGGCAAATGTGGATCTGAAAAGTGTCATCAGGGAGTGTGGGAACCATGTCTTGGCCATCAGTAACAAAGTAGACCAGGCTGAGAAGGAAAAGCAGGTGCAGGAGCTGGTGTGGCTGATAGACAAAATGGTGCAGAAGAATGGAGGGGCTTACTTTTCTGATAACATCTACGCCGATGCGGAGAGGCTGAAGAAGCAGGCAGAGATTTTAAAGAAAAATTATGCTGATGAATTAAAGAATGAGCTTCTAATACTGGAAAAGGAGTATTCTCAGATGCTCAGTGAACAGAAACAGCAAGAGGAGGAAACTGTGAAATCTATCACAGCAAAGTATGAGGACATGATGTTTCCCCTGGGAAACAATCACCCTAACTTCTGCTCTTCGGATCCAGGCTTCACCCTCCGCTCCCAGAAGCTCCCCCATAGTGCTTCCGTGGTCCTGTGAGTACACAGGAGCTCTGCCAGTGCGCAGGCAGGCGGGTGATGCACAGAAGAGAATACAAGAGCCTTCCAGTCCCATGGATCCATCTCTAGAGGACACACTTGGGTTGAGGCCATCTTGAGCCATAGAAACCAGTGGCTCTCAACTCCACAGCTCTCAACTCTCCAAGTGTTTGGGATCCAAACACTTTTCCTGCCAGACATTTGCCTTGTCCACAGACAGAAGGACTGCGGTAGGGATCTGACAGAGATTTTTAATTTTTGTAAAATGCTCCAAGTAATGGTTGGTGTAGAAGACAAAGAAGCAGTAACCCTAAAATACAGGTGCCGATTTCTCTTAGGGCTACTAATTCTCAAAGCAATGCCGTGGGTATAGTTGTACCTGTTGTGTGAGTAGAGTGAGAATGTCACAATGAGTGTCCCCATGAATGGGGACAATGAATGACAGCAAAAACTTGACTAGAAGCTTGTTAAAATAAAGTAACTGTGTGTTAACTATGGATGAAATCTCTGTAGTCGTGTGTGTGTTTCTGTGTGTGTGTGTGTGTGTGTGTGTGTGTGTGTGTGTCTGTCTGTCTGTCTGTCTGTAAGTGCTGCTCCTGGGGCTTGAACTCAGCGCCTGGGTGCTGTCCCTGAGCTGCTTCTGCTCAAGGCTAGTGCTCTACCACTGGAGCCACAGCTCCATTTCTGTTTTTTTGGTAGTTTATTTGTGCTGAGAGTTTCATGGACTTTTCTGCCTAGGCTGTCGTCAAACTATGATCCTCAGGTTTCAGCCTCCTGAATAGCTAGGAATACAGGTGTGAGCCACCAGCACCTGGCCTCTGTTGTCATTTTTAAGGCATTAGTTTTGTTTATGTTAGAACCATATTTATAGAAAATTTCCAAGGCA
>NW_012267518.1:55969-67942 GCF_000151885.1 Dipodomys ordii
ACTGCTGAGACATGGTGAAGTGTACATGAACAAAACCCATGTAATATCGGATAAAGCAGAGCACACTTCTGTGATGATGGATGACGTTTGCAAGGAAAAGATGTGAAGTTAGCAAAGAGAGGAAGGAAGGAGTGAGGAGAGTAGGAGGCCTTGCAGGGGTGCTTTGAGTAGCAACCTGACTGATGCTTTCCTGTTTCTCTTCCTCTCGGGGCACGCCAGGATAATGGATGCTGTCCTGTTTTCCTTCCTCTTCAGGCTTTCCTGGGAGGCCTGGGAACCCTCCAGGATATGGAGGTATAAACAAGATGCCAAGGGCCCTGAAAGGACCCTACAAAACAGTGTATTTTGTAGTAAAGCTGGCAAAGGATGTGGCATGAGAGTAGGAAAGGACTGAGGGCCTGTGTCTCAGGCAGCGTCTGCGTCCTTTGCTATTTTATACCCCAAATGTGGACATCACCAACTTAATAACTACCAGCGTCTCCAATGATCAAAACCCCAGCATTGAGGGCTGTTTCTAATAATACTCCCCTGACAGAGTACCTAACTCTAGCCTTCCAGAATCTTCCTTGTCTTGACCTCGGACTTGTCTCCATCAGGACTGTTACTCCTCAGAAGCAGCCTGATAGAGCTCCCTTTGTGTCCAGCCAGATCTCTGGGCATACATCAGTGTCATGGCTTATTGCAAGGCCTTGAGTAATCACAGGCGTGTCTTATCTAGGCTTCTAAAGGCTCTTTCCTCCTTAGCCCAACTCCCATTATGATCTTTACAACAACAATTGCATTTTATTTCCTTTCATGAACAATAATTTAGTGGTGATCCTAGGGTTGGCAATAGACATTTTGTAAACTAATTATGGGTACTGCTTCACGGGTAGTATAGATAGATGAAAATAAGGTATTGCTCATTCCTCTTCCTTGTCCTTTGTTATATTTCTATCATTTATTTCACAGATCTCCACACACTGACCATGCAAAACACTGATACTAGCATGACTTTGTACAAATTCTTATTAGATAAAGTAGCAATAGAGAATAATTTGATTTTTATGTCATTCTATTCCAATATTTTTTTTCTTTCTTAACGTAAATATGACAATCTTATCAGTATTCTTTCCTGATGAACTTCTCTTAATATTTTTTACACAACCAAATTGCTGGAGACATGTTCCCCCTACTTCTGTTTGTTAGAGAGAGCCTTTATTTCTCCTTTACTCTTTTTGTTTTTTTAAGACAAGTTAGCAAAATAAAATTATGGCTTGTTTGACAACATTGTTTCACACAAACATCAAAGAGTCCAAAAAAAGAATAACCAACAACTGCCGTGACAGTGGGAAAAAAAGCATTTTTATCTTTGGTCTTTTTAACTATCTCTTACAAATCAACTATATACTTTACACTACAGCTAAGTACATACACAAAACCATTACTTGAATAAGGTTATTATTAATGAATGAATGAATTAATTAATTAATTAATTTGGTGCCAATCCTGAGGATGGAACTGAGGGCCTGAGTGCTGTCCCTGAACTTCTTTTTGCTCAAGACTAGCTAGAAATCTACCACTTGAGCCATAGCTATATTTCTAGCTCTTTGTTAGTTTATTGGAGTTAAGAATTTCATGGACTTCTCCTGCCCAGGCTGGCTTTGTACCCTAATCCTCAGATCTCAGCCTCCTGAGTAGCAAGGGTTACAGGTATGAGCCATTGGTGTCTGCATTTTTACTTGTATTTATTTATTTTTTAAATAAGATTTGTTTTCTCCTTTGAGACAATAATAAACATGGTGGTACCAGAAATACTCAGAAGTAGGCAGAGTGCTCTGAAGACTGGTTTAGTCATCTGGGAGCATTAAAAATGTCTGACCTCTCACAATATGTACAAAAATATAAAATGTAAATTAAAAAAATACAAATTTTCCTTTTTAAGGTACTTTTAAGAAAAACACCAGGGCCTTGGAAGTTTTGGTATTTTCCTCCCCTGTTGCAAATTCTGGTTGTGGTTTTGGTGGGGTGGTGGAGGGCTTGGAGGTGTCTCCGCGGTGGGAGGGGTAGGTCTCTCCACACCAAGGTGACCAGGTTTAGATTCTGAGAAGGGGAAGTGGAGGGTGAAGAGGTCTCGCAGGAGGCCTTTTATCAGTTGGCTTTTCTTTTCTGCTGTCTAGTTATCCCATCAGTCTCCTGATTCTTGAAATCAACATCTGCATCCTCAGCATCTTCATTTGCCCATTTGCCTGTAGCTGCCTCAGCCTCCTCATCTTTATCTCCTTCCTCCTCCTCCTCCTCCTTCCTCTTTTCCTTCTCTTCTTTCCCTTCCTTATTATCAGTCTCCCCATTGTCCTCATCGGCATTCCCATCAGCACAGGCATCTTTTCCATTCTCTTCCTCCTCCACAGCTTCCCTTTTCTCCTTCAAGTCCTTGGTGATGGACTCAAAGCCGGTGTCCACAGCTGGGTCTGCCACAGTGGGCTACCCTGGTGATAGCAGAGTCCAGGACTGGGAAGAAAGTTGCCAGAGTCCGTGTTGGATGGCAAGCTGGCTGAGGCAAGCTAGACCGAAGGACAATGCAAAGATGGCTCTTCAGAGGAGCTGGGAGGCTGTGGGGGAGGTGGTTGCCTTTTACTTTTGACAGGTAACTTCAATGGAGGTAAAATTCAGTGCTGCAGTTTCCGTTCAACAAAGTGCTATTTCAGTCCCTTGTCTTCTTACAGGTTTCGTTTCTGATGAGCAACCTGTCATTTTCATCCTCATCCTCCATTGTGAAATACTTTCTCTTGCTTCTCTCAAGGTTTGCTCTTTGTCTGTGATTTGGCAGTTAGAATAGGAGATGGTTCTTGTAGATCTCCTGGAAATGATCCTGTCTGGTGTCCTCTGAGCTTCCCGCACTGACCTTTGGTGCCCATCACTAATTTTGGAGTTTTCTCTACCATGACCTCTGCAAATGCTGTTCTTGTGTTTGTTCTTCCTTATATTCATTCCAATGATGAGTAAGCTTTGCTTTTTTCAACCTGTGATTCTGTTTTTGGATATTCTCTGTGGGGGATTTTGTTTTTTAATCTTTGTACTTTGATTTGAGAGGTTTCTGTTGATGTACCCCAAATTCTTTTTTTTTGCCAGTCCTGGAGCTTGAACTCAGGGCCTGGGCACTGTCCCTGAGCTTCTTTTGCTTAAGGCTAGCACTCTACCACTTGAGCCACAGTGCTACTTTTGGCTTGTTTTGTTTATGTGGTACTGTGGAATCGAACCCAGTGTTTCATGCATGCTAGGCAGGCACTCTACCAGCATGCCACATCGCCAGCCCCAATTCACTGATTCTTTCACTGATTCTACACCCCCACATCATTTTTGGTCAGTGGTAGGGCTTGAACTCAGGGCCTGGGTGCTCCTGTGAGTGGTTTGGCTTGAGGCTAGCCCTCTATCACTTTGAGCCAAACCACCATTTCCAGTTTTCTGGAGTAGTTCATTGGAAATAGAGTAGTCTCATGGCTTTTCCTGCCCAGGCTAGCTTTGAACCTGGATCCTACTCAGCCTCCTGAGTAGCTAGGATTATAAGTGTGAACCACCAACCCTTACAAAGTATTCCATTTACTTTATTCACTGTTCCCATAGGCTAGTATAAATATTATTTTATTCATAATTTCCTGAATCCAGTCCCTGAAAACAATCTTGAGCTCAAATTCAAATCTTAGGAAACAATGTAGCAGGATACAACCAAGGATAAGAAGGTCACTCATGGTTTATTATCAAGAAACACAACAGGAAAATTGGAGCCCTCTGGAGACCAGAGTTATCCCATTCAGTGGTCAAGAAGATAACTTCCATAATCTGACTGTTCCAAGTTAAATTACTGATAAATCCATTAAAGTCCTATTGCTGTTACAGTGCTCTCAGTCCTTAACATTTCCTTGGTTCTTTCCCAGGGTTTCCGTCTCTTTTCTGACACTGCCTACCTTTTCTTGAGTATTGTGTGCTTTTGCCACACAGAGCTTAACATATTGAATGAGGTATAAATACATGCTGTATTTCACAATTCTACAAGCCATGTCACTCTTGGACAGGTTCTCATGGTTGCTTTGTCTCTTCACAGTCTGCTTGCCTTCAATCAATTCCTTCAATATTACACTGAGTAACACACACACACACACACACGCACGCACACACACACACACACACACACACACACACACACACACACACACAGAATGCAATAGGAAATAAGACAAATGGTGTTGCTAGAAGATTTTATATTAATCTGCCCACAACTTGCACTGTGTTAAAGCCTTCTGTCAGAGCACTTGACAGAGATGTTAGTCACCTCGCTGCTGATTTTGGGCTCCTCGAAGCATTCCATCTTAAATAGAGCATATGCCTTCTAGTCCCTTCTTCTGCAACCTACCATTTGATGTTGTGGTGGAAACGGGTAAGGGAGGGGTTGCATTGTATGACTGTTACAATTAAATCAATCTGCCTCTACCAATGGGCCTGCGGCCCTGAAATGTGAATTTCTGTTTTGTTTTCTATTTTTCTCTTTCTTTTTCCTTCTTTCCCTCTCTTTCTTTCTTTCTCTCTCTCTCTCTCTTTCTTTCTTCCTTCCTTCCTTCCGTCCGTCCTTGTTCTCTCTTCCTTCCTTTTCTTTTCTTTTTTATTCCTTCTTTCCCTCCTTTCTTCCTTTCTCTCTCTTTCTTTCTCTCTCTCTCTTTCTGTTTTCTTTATTTCTACTTTCATTCTTTCTTCCTTTCTCTTTTTTCTTTCTTTCTTTCTTTCCTTCTTTCTTTGGGGGGTTTTGTTTGTTTATGTCTCTTCTTCTTTTCCTTCTTTCTTTCCCCTTCTCTTCTTTCTTTCATAGCTCCTCACCTTTCAGATGATCCAGACCAAGTCAGTCTCTGTCCACATTTTTCACCTCATTTTCTGGCAATGACTTATTCTCCAGAATGCCCTGGTATACTTAAATATTATACTTTATCTCTTTTCTCAAGTCACTGTGCCATGAATAGAAAAACAAAGCTTTTGCTGGGAACATGTCTATTATAAAAAGATCTTGATGAACACTTCCTGTGAAGTGAGGCTCTGAGAACACGGCCCATCATGGGCTAGAGTAGCCAAGCACTGTGAACACATGGATTCATCCTGAGCAGAGACTCACTTGTGAGTATTTATAACAACAGTAATCAAATATCCACAGCAGTTCCTTCAAAGAACAACTCTATATTACTAGGTAAAAATGCAAAAGGAGTTGAACATTAGAACATTTATGATTAAAATTCATTCTTCACACTAATTCAGTGAAGACAGCAAGGCAGGATGTGGGAGTCTCAGGCTGAACACACAGGCAGAAGATCGACACTGGGGTTTGCAGGCAGGAAATCCATTCAAGAACAAGACTACAGGCCAGTGAGAGAGGCCAGAGATGCCGGGCAAGGCCTAGGGGGTCAGCCTCGTGGAGCTCAGGAGGAAAAGGGAAAGTGAGGCTCTGGAGAGATCCCAACAGGGAAGGCCTTCAGACCGCTGAGCTGACCAGCCATAGGAGGTGAGCGGCCTTGGGCATCGGCCCTGGCCTTGAAAGGAGACTCTAGGCTCTTTATGTAGGCATCTGAGGCAACCCCAGGACTCATTCAAAGTGAGAGGAGACTCCACTGGGATCACTGCTCTCAGCTGGGAGATGGAGGCGCTTCTCACAGGCCATCGGGACAAGTCCCAGGGCCTTCAGAGCCACCAGAAGCAAACACAGCAGTGGCCATGCCATTGGCAAAGAGGAACAGATCTGCCTCAGGCAATACTGCAGGCCAGCTGCTCTCCAGGAAGCTCCTGGAGACCTTTTGCCTGCTGGCCCCTCCCCCGGGGCTTGGCTTCTGGGCTTGGCTTCTGGGCTGAAAGCTGGGCAGCCCAGCCATGTCAGAGCAAGCTTCCCTTCAGACTGGAGCAGGGGCAGTCGACCACTAGCTTCACTAGGGAGCGGGGAGCGCCAGGCAGTCCTGCCGGAGAAGGTGAGGCTGGGAGAGGACAACAGAGCAAGTGGGAGGAGGGAGAGGGCAGTAGAGAGGGTGCAGCCCTCCATGGTCTGGAGAGGCTTAGAAACTCGGCCTGCTCATCGCTAACAGGACAGACTGTTGCTTCATAGGCAACTGCAGATCGCTGGTCTTTCATGTGAACAGCAGAAAGATGGTCACTTTCCTTTAAAAGCACATCAGTGTCTCCAAAGTAAACCTGGAGAACTGGGAGAAGGTTATGGAGTAAAGTCAAGATGTACCCTAAGTCTCTCAATTTCCCACAAAGAACCAAACCCCAGCAATGACTATGAGTCATGCACCATTACAAATAAGAACACAGTCCTGTGCCTGACTCCACGTCATGATCCACCCAACACCACCGATCCGAGAGGAGGCTGGGACCCTCCTGGGAGAGAGACAGACTGAAGGGGGGGAGTCAGGGGCAGGACTGACTTCTGAAGACACAGTAGGAGCCGTTATTCCAGCTCAATCTGAGCAGTTATGTGGCTCTTTGTGCATCAATTGCTTTCAGTTCATATTTTCCTTGGTATCAGTGGTTGGGGATAAAAAACATTTTGAACCTGAGTAGCAACCACATTGTGGTTTCTGTGAGAGATCTTCATACAAGTTTCTCCAGGGAGATTCAGGGCAGATCTGCAGGTTTCTCTGTCCCGGCTCACAGCAGAGGGGACAGAATCTCACAGGGACCAGGGATTCTCAGAGTGGCCATCTGTGTGCCGGCTAGCTCTGCCTTCTTGCTAAAGCAATTCCCTGAGCACCTGCTTCTCAGCTGTGCTCTTTGCTGAGGCCCTGTAGGTCTCCCAAGACGTGCTCAGGGAAGCTTGGGAGCGACTGCTTCTGTTGGCCTGTCTTGACTTGGCTTGTTGGGATGGAGGAGGGAGAAAGGCCAGGGAGACAGAGGCAGCCATGCCCTGGCCTCCCTGCTGCAGGCCTGTGCCCAGTGCTCTGTCTGGATGAAGGAGGCCCCTCCCCTGCCACCCCTGCTCTGCTTCTGATTTTACAATCACAGCTGAGAAGCTGCTTGTCTGGGGTCACCTCGTGCTGGTTGACAGGGAATGTGCTGGGGTCCAATGGTCTGAGTCCCTGCTCTGCCCAACACAGTGGAAACAGGTCATGGGCAGCTGTTTTGGCTTTTTTCAGTCATCCTGTCCTTGCCTATAAAATTAGGGTAAGAATCGTTCCTCCTACTCTTAGAGGAAGAACACAAAGGCATAATGCCGCTGTGCATTGTGTGTTGTCATATAATATCTATTGAAATGAAATCCAGGAAATGGAAACAAGAGGTTTTATTTTCTCTGTTCTTTTTGTCATGTTTGTTCTTCTGTCTTGGGAGGGTAAGGAAGACACTGAAATGGAGGGACAAAGTGTGAACAAATGCAGCAGTGGTACTCAGTAGATACTATGTTGAAAATAAACTATACACCTTGTGGGCAGGGTGTGAGGGAAAAACTGGAAGAGACCAAGGGAAGGGGTAACGTTGTCCAAAAAGAAATGTACTCATTTTGTGACTTATAAAACACTAATCCTTCTGTGCATCACCTTTATAATAATAATTAAAAATGTTTAATAAAATAGAATGCAGTTATACCTCCAATGACCTTTTTGATGACACAGTGTCATTCCTTTGATCCAAATTTTTACCCCTGTGTAACTACTTTGATAGTATTTATAAGCAGGAAAATTGGCACAGTAAGGTTTTAGCAAACTAAAAGAAAAAAACTAAAGCACAATTCTTCCATCCTGGAGTGTTTCTGAGATTAACTATTCCTGTGAAACCTTCACATCCGGGTCCTCAATATAGTCCTGTAATCAGTCATGGTTACAAATGCATATGCCCACCTCAAACCATTAATAAAAATGTCACATATTCACAAAACATGAGTACAATGAGCTCAGTTCCATCACCAAGGTTTGAGAATATTGCCAGGTTTCATGTTTGACAATTCAGGATTCTTGTTTCTGACAACCCAGTTCTCCTGGATTCTTTCGAAGTCAATAACAGGTTTCATATCATTTTATCTGCAAATATTTAAAAATGTTTATTAAAACTAAGATTTTATTCACCGTTGTCATCACACCAAAAATAAGTCTGTCTTGTTACTAAATGTCCTGCAATCTGTGTTCACAAGGCATTTACAATTTTTATTATTCATTTGTAATGAGTCCAGCAAGGCAATCCCACATTATTCTCTGCATTGTCTGCCCCAAATGTCAAGTTAGGCATTTCCCTAGAAATCCTTGCGGGTTTTCCTTTCAGAGGGGCGTGGTAGGGAAGCCTAGGACTGCTGCTTTTGTGCCTCTGTTTCTTATCTTGTTACTGTGTGTGTGTGTGTGTGTGTGTGTGTGTGTGTGTGCACGCACACATGCCTGCGTGTGTTCTACATAAATGTCCATGCCTGTATTCCCAGTACATAGCACATATGTTATAATTCAATGATAGGGATACCAGTATTATCATCAGTTTTGTGACTATGAAAAGTTTTAGGGCATTTCTTTTTTCTTTTGGATTTTTGGGCTCTATTCTTCTGGTTGTTGTCAATGAACTTAATATATTGAAAAACATGGTTAGGTTTACTTGTTTCACAGAATGTTTGATTTTTAGGAATTAATTTTCAACATAGACTTGTTTTTTTCAAAAGCTTTATTTAATATTTGCATTATTCCAAAATTCCGTCTACCTAAATAGTTGAAAGATGTCCACCTTCTTTCTTTGCCATGCTACTTCTTCACCAGTACTCATTTCTTTCTTTACTTTCTACATCTGTAATATATTTATATATATACATAAAAATAATGAGGATGTGTACACACATGTGCTTGCACCCCTTCAGGTGAGGGGTCTCCCACTCTATGTTCTTTTATTAACCTCCTAGTTTTTGAAATTTTTAATTTTATTATAAAGATGCTGTACAGAGGGGTTTCAGTTACATGAGTAAGATGATGAGTTCATTTCTTGTCAAAGATTGTTAGCCCCTCCTTTGCTTTTCTCTTACAATCCTTTACCTCCCCCTTAACCTCGTAGTTTTGATGCTTGTTGGAACCTGAATAGTGACACATCTCCATGCATTTCACAGCTGCAGGATATATTAACTCATATTTTCTGAAATTGTCTGTACGTGGTGGCTAGGATTATATTGTAATTTTCTTTGAGCCTCTCCTTCAGTCCAGTTTTCTAAAAGAAATCCCCCTTTGTCACGTCCAATCCTGTTTTCCTAACATTTTGTTAGGATTTGGTGTTGAACTCAACTCTAATTTTCCTGTCTGATGCAGGTGCTGTGAATACTGGGTTTCAGAGTTACCTCCGCCTCATAGAAAGAGCTTGGACATTTTCCTCTTTTTCCTGTGCTCTGGGATGTAGAGCATGACGGAATTCTCTGATCACTAAAGCTCGATAGGATTTTTCTGAGGAATGGTGAGAAACCACGAGAGCTCGCTGTCCACTCTGTGGTCTCGCCCTGTCCTCAGTCTGTCACTTCCCAGGTCTGCAGGGGTCCGCACTGAAGTGTGCATTCATGCGAGCCACATATACCTGATAGTGGAGAGTTCACAATGCCAACGCCTGTTGACTTTTAGCCTCTCCAGTGCAAGGTTATCTGCTCGAGTTTTGAGATGAGTGACCACCAAACTACTTTGAACCCATTGCCAAGACCATCACCCCTCTTCTATAGTTTCTGAATGGTAGAGCATTTCCACAATGGGGACAGCCATTTTGTATTCCTTTTCTGTCTATAGCTTGAGAAAACAAAGCTCCTGTCTACAGCACACATACAAATTTAAAGAGCTTCCTTCTCCCAGTAAGTGATGTCTTCTGTCCACGTGGAGCATTCCTGTAGTGGGCTGGCTGTGTACATTCACCTCGGATACAGTCCTGCAATGAATGGTGTCAGCCTTCTACACAGATCCAGACTCTCAGGGCATTCTGATGAAGATGCTCTCGTGGGATAGGAAGCTCATTGCTTAGGACAGAATACATCAGATATGATATCTGAAAAACAAAGTAGAATCTGTTCTGGAAAATAGATCTCACACAAAAGGAAAGCGTAGGAAATACCAGATTTTAAATGGTAAATGGTACTTTTGTCATAGAAATTTAAGTAAGAATGTGGTAGAAAGCAGAAAAATTGGGGAAAATACAGGGCAGGGGATGGAAGTGAGAAAACATCACTGGGTGGATGATTTGGTTGATTCAGAAGGGAAAGAAGCAAAGGACAGAAGGGCCAGGAGGGCTGGTTTCTGGTGATGTCTAAGCCACGTTCTTTCTACGTTTAAAGTACAGTCCAAGTGCCCTGGCTCCTGAGGCTGAATTCCAGTGGCAAGCATGGCCAAGTCTGAGGATCACTCTTTGCAGATCGTTCTGGTCGGGAAAACTGGAAGTGGGAAATGTGCCACAGCCAACACCATTCATGGGGAACAAATCTTTGATTCTAGAACCGCTGCCCATGCTGTCACTGAGACCTGCCAGTGGGCATCCAGAACATGGAAGGAAAGGGACGTCGGGGTGGTGGACACGCCGGGGCTCTTTGACAGCAAGAAGAATCTGCAGACCATGTGTCCAGGTGTGTGAGGCCCCGGTCATGGGGCCAGGTGTGTGAGGCCCCGGTCATGGGCCAGGTGTATGAGGCCATTCTGAGCGTCAAAGCAAGTGCCAAGGAAGTTTCCGGAGGCCTTTCCTGAGTACACTCATTCTGGTTAGGGAATAAAACCTGTATCGCCCCACATTTTCTTATACCATGAGAGAAAGTGTGTGCTAGATCTACTTCCAGGGCAAAATGCAGATGGAAAGAAATCAATCATTCCTCAAGTCACATATTGAGCAAAACATTTTTTAAAAAACATTCTGTACTCCCAGAAGAAACTTTATATATGACAAAGATTGTCATATATAATGTATTATCTATAGTGTATATAATTATATACAAATATGGAATATATTATATCCAGTTAGATGTATAAATATATGATATATTTCCTGATAAGACTTATCCTCTCTTAAACATTTTGCTATGCCTCACTGAAATGGAGTGCTTATGCCAGTGTGTGTACCAGTTGCTGGCAAAATCTGTAGGCATACAAAAAAATGTAGTTATTGGGAGATTAGGACTGCAGGGGCAAGCAGAAAAGATGTTTGACTAAAACTAGAATGGGAAATGAGTTTATCTTCTCCTTGTCAGTGATGTTGATTCTCTCTACAGCATGCACCAGCTCGTCACCAAAATGCTCAGCGTAGGGAGGTGATTGTGACTTCTCTTCCATTCTTTCCAGTCCTTGAAGGGAGTCCCTGGACCCCAATTCCACCCTCCCATTGGAGACCACCTTATGCCTGCCCCTGGAATGTTCCAGAACTGGACATATCTAGGATGATAAATAAACCAATTGTTTCCCACCAGGCAATTTTCCCCCTTTATTCTGGCAAGTTTAATTACTTTGGTTCTAATTTTTAACCACGGAAGGCTTTCCTCATTTCATGTTTTCAGCTTATGTGGGGGGGGGGCGTTTACATAGCAGAGCATTTCGAGCTTTGGGGGGCTGAGGAAGAGCAATGGCGGCACATTGCCATAGCATCACCCAGCCTGGCCTCGTCCCTGCGAGTCTACGGATTTTGGAGAGTCAAATGTGAGTTAGAAAATGAGCAAGAGAAATGGCCTGGGTCAGGAGAATTGTCTGGATTGAGGCAGGCCCTGGCACTTTCCCTACGGACGATGCCTTTCATTCCTTTTCTGTTCATGTTCCAGAAGGGAATGGAAAGGTTTCCGAAGAGCAGCTATGGAGCAATGGCTGAAGGTAAGAAAGCCTTGGAGTCCTGAGGAGGCCTCTCTGTTCCCTCTCTACCTGGGACCCCACCCTAAACACAAGGACAGAACCCATTATTTTACAGCCAGGCAGAAAAAGACAGCAACCATTTGTCCCCCATCTCCTCAACCCCTGTGCTTGAGACATCTTCATCCCTCCCTCCCTCCCTCCCTCCCTCCCT
>NW_012267518.1:68887-70869 GCF_000151885.1 Dipodomys ordii
GATATTGATAGGTATCACATTGAATTTGTAGATCACTTTTGGCAGGATTGCCATTTTCAGGATGCTAATCCTCCTAATCCAGGAGCATGGGAGGTTTTTCCATTTGCTTAATTCTACTTACTGCCTGATTAATAAGTGGGCTAAAGACTTAAAGAGAGACTTCTCTGAAGAGGAAACAAGAATGGCCAATAGACACATGAAGAAATGCTCAACTTCTCTAGCCATAAAAAGAAATGCAAATCAAAACAACATTGAAATACCACCTCACCCCAGTTAGAATGGCTAGAATCAAGAACTCTAATAACAACAGATGATGGAGGGGATGTGGACAGAAGGGAACCCTAATGCATTGTTGATGGGAGTTAAACTTGTTCAACCACTTTGGAAAGTAGTATGGAGGTTCCTCAAAAGACTCCACATAGAGCTTCCCTATGACTCAGCAATCCCTTACCCAAATGGTCACAAACAAGACCATACTAAAGCTACCAGCACAACTATGTTTATTGCAGCATTATTTACCATAGCTAAGATAAGGAAACAACCCAGATGTCCCTCAGTAGATGAATGGATCAAGAAAATGTGGTATATATACACAATGTAATGCTATGCCTCCATCAGAAAGAATGACATTGCCCCATTTGTTAGGAAATGGAAAGACTTGGAAAAATTATATTAAGTGCAGTAAGCCAGGCCCAAAGAAACATGGGTCCCATGGTTTCCCTTATTTGCAACAACTAGTATATGTCTGAGATAAGCAGAAAAGGTCAGATAAGTTGACGTTAGGGGAATGAACCCCAAGATGAGGACTCAAATGTTTTTTCTTTCATGTGATTGCTTCTAACATATTTATAAAATGATTTCTTTGCTGCTTTGTATGTCCCTCCCCGACAGTATAACCCCTGCTTTCACTGTATATGATGTTGGCATAATTTGTGGAGGGGAAGGGCAAAAACAAATTGTTTAAATAGGTATTCAGGTGGATCCATTGCAACAATGAGATGTACAAGTCATTATGTCGAAAAAGGAACTTTACAACTTTGCAGGGGAGTGGGTAGGAGTTTGGAGGGGGAGTTGGGAAGGGATGGGAAGGGGAAACAAAGGAGGAGGCAACAATGCTTGATAAGAAATGTACTCATTATCTTGCCCATGTAATTGTAATCCCTCTGTAAGTTATTTTCACAATAAAAAAAATTTAAAAACACAGAGGAAAATAGTTTCGGTGTGAGTGCGTGCATGCATGCGTGCGTGGGTGTGGGTGTGTGCATGTGCATGTGTGTGTGTGTGTGTGTGTGTGTGTGTGTGTGCCAGTACTGGGGCTTGAACTCAAGGCCTAAACCTTGACCCTTAGTTGAGTTGAGTTTTGTTGTTGCGCAAGGCTAGCATTCTACCACTTAAGCCATAGCTTAAATTAAACGGAGCTGAGAGTCTCATGAATTTCACTGCCCTGGCTGGCTTTGAACCTCAGTCCTCAGATCTCAGCCTCCTCAGTAGCTAGGATTACAGGCATGAGCCCGCTGGCGCCCAGCACCTTCTCTGTTTTGCGTTGTTAACGTTGTAGATTTGAAGTGAGGGAAGTTCAGCGCATGGCTGCTGGGCTGCCTAGCTCTGTACCCAGCCTTCTACCAGCCAGGATATCACGAGGGGAAACATGCTGGTGCACAGCTGGTGACCCGTTCTTCGTTTGTTCATCAACATGGCCCAACCTCACGGCGGATTGGAAAAGATGCTACTCCATCACCCCTCCACCCCTAAGAGAGGAGGAGGAGAGTCTGCGGGGGGAAAGGGATCTGGAGGTTTTGAAGAAGATGGAGAGAGGATTCTGAACCTGAGAGGGAGGAGAGCCAGGGCTGCAGGCAGGGATGAGCCTCTGGCCCCAGGGGAAGCAGGATCAGTGGCCAGGAATTGCAGGGGCTGCTCAGCCCTAGAGCAGGGATGGTGAAGGATCAGAGAGCAGCCATCTTGGGCTCTGTGACTTCCACAGT
>NW_012267518.1:71869-74393 GCF_000151885.1 Dipodomys ordii
TTCTTCTTCTTCTTCTTCTTCTTCTTCTTCTTCTTCTTCTTCTTCTTCTTCTTCTTCTTCTTCTTCTTCTTCTTCTTCTTCTTCTTCTTCTTCTCCTCCTCCTCCTTCTTCTTCTTCTTCTTCTCCTCCTCCTCCTCCTTTTCCTCCTCCTCCTCCTTCTTCTATTCCTCCTCCTCTTCCTCCTCCTCCTCTTCTTCTTCCTCCTTCTCCTCTTTCTCCTCCTCCTCCCCTTCATGCCCTGTGAGAGAGACCCTCTGCTGCAGGTTGTGGGTGGGTTAGGAAGTCTCTGAGTCTGGATGAGTCACTCAGGGCATCTCCATCAGTGCTGTGTGGGTAGTGAGACTTCCTCTGGGGCTCCAGCTCAAGACTAGACCTGATCCTTTACCAAGGGGAGGGGAGGGGCAGATCAGCTTCTCAGGCCCAGGGATCCCTGAGGAATTCAAAGGCCTGGGAGGTCTCTACCCAGAACCTCCCTAATGTGCTCTGTCTCCTTCTGGTTTGCTTCAGTTCAGTGCCTGGAGACAATGAATTTAAGCCCCAGTACCAGGGTGTATACACACACACACACACACACACACACACACACACACACACATAAATGTGGGCTCACATTGGCATGGGCAACACACAGAGAGAAGGCTGTAGATCTTGATCATGAGAGAAACTACAAGTTGGTCATTAGGAGACTGGATCCTGTTTTTGTTTTTTTTTTTTGTCAGTCATGGGGCCTGACCTCTGGGACTCGGTGCTGTCCCTCAGCTTTTCAGCTCAAGGAGAGCGCTCTCCCACTTGAGCCACAGTGCCACTTTATTGGAGCTAATGATGGTTTATTGGAGATAAGAGTCTCATGGACTTTCCTGTCCCAGCTGGCTTTGAACCGCGATCTTCAGACCCACTGGATCCTGGCTTTAGTCGTGGCCCATATAGCTCTCTAGGTTGAGACGGGAATGGCCATGTCTTGAAATCAACTGAATGCCCTTTGCTTTATCCTCCATGTGCATATACTTAACTAATTCTTTTATTGCTTTATAGACATATATTGTTTTTCTTATTGATTCAAGAGATTGCATCAATTAAAGATTGGCAGAGTAGCTCAAGTTGCAGAGTACCTACTTAGCAAACAAAGCAAACACAAAACCCAAATCTCCTCTACCTGCCATTAAAAAAGGCACTGTACATTAGACTTGCATTAGAGAGGCTTGTCCACCACATCATTCATGTCCATTGACAATCATTTCCCACTCTTTTCCTCTCCGTATTTAGAGTTCTGTGACTATTTGGGCCTATGTTTCATCTTGTGTTCCCTGGTGGAGTTCTGGGCAGGCCTTCACAGAGACTGGAAAAAGAACCATCAGCAATAAGAAAAGGGGAAATACTCTCTCTTCTTACAGCTGGAGAGGAAGACCACAGACATTATTCTAACATGACTCTGGAAATAACTCGCATTTGAAAACGGTAACTGCGCCTTGTGAAAATAATCCTTCTTCCCTAAAAATCTAAAGGATTTCCGTTTGTGTTAATTAGTGTATTTTCTTGTAGTGTTATACATTGAAATCTGGTGAATAGGTAAGTCTAAATACCTACGTGGTTTATTGGCAATTTCTAAAGGAATTGATTATGTGTGTGTCTTTTCAACAGAAGAAAACAAAATAGCCAAAGAATAGGAAAATCTTTTCTTCAAGGTCTACAATAGGCTAACTAAACTGTCAACTGTCATCAAGTGCCGTGTCTCTACTGCCCCCAGCTGTTCACCTTTTGAATTTGCTATGGCAAATTCTTTTGTTTTTGGTTATGGTTCAGTGTGGAAATGTTCATGTTTTCTACATGACTCCTGTTGTTCTAAGAAAGCTCTCCTTCCTTATTCTTTGATTTAACAATAGATTCATCTGTCCCCGGAAGAATATACATGTGAATGCTGATTGTGTGGTAATCTATTTTGAGGCCAGGCCTCAGACTCGCTCCTCCACTTCTGAGTACTGGGGTGGCAGGTGTGTTACATCCTATCCAGCCGGCATATGAAATTTTAGAGACATTTTATTTATAATTTCCAAAACACAGCAACTGCCAAAGATGGTCTTCAGCAGGGGGTAGATACATAAACTGTGATGCGTGCCAACACTGAGAAGAAATGTGCCATGAGCCAACTGAGAGGAGACGTAAATGCCAACTGCTGAATGGAAAAAACCCATCCGACAGCACTGTACACTGCGTGATTTCAATTCCATGACACTCAAGACGCCAGTACCATGCACGCAGACAGGAAGTGACCTGACTGCCAGGGTTTGGGAAAAGAGAAGGAGTGACAACACAGGGAGGACATCGGGAACATGTGGCGTGCTGGAGCTGGCGGTAGGTGGATAACGCTGAGCGTGTAAGGATGGATAACATAGGATGGATAACACTGAGAGTGAGCCTTATGTAGCAGGAGAAACTGGGGGCAGAAGGAAGAAGGGGTGGGGACTCTCAGTACTTTCCACTCATTTTGTCCACACACCCAAGACTGATATTAAAAGTAAAAACTTCT
>NW_012267518.1:76028-94390 GCF_000151885.1 Dipodomys ordii
GAGGGGGGAGGCTGGGAAGGGATGTGAAGGGTAAACAAAGGAGGAGGCTGCAATGCTTGGTAAGAAATGTACGCATTATCCTGCCCATGTAATTGTAACTCATCTGTACAGTATGTTCACAAATAAAATAAAATAAAATTTTAAAAAAAATGCAAAGAAATGTAAAAAAAATAACAAAAAAAAAACAAAATGTCTATTGCCAACCCTAAGATCACCACTAAATTATTGTTCATGAAAGGAAATACAATTGTTGTTGTAAAGATCATGACAGGAGTTGCCCTAAGGAGGAAAGAGCCGTTAGAAGCCTAGATAAGACACACCTGTGATTACTCAAGGCCTTGCAATAAGCCATGGCACTGGTGTATTCCCAGAGATCTGGCTGGACACAAAGGGAGCTCTACCAGGCTGCTTCTGAGGAGTAACAGTCCTGATGGAGACACGTCTGGGTTCAACACAAGGAAGATTCTGGAAGGCTAGAGTTAGGTACTCTGTCAGGGGAGTATTATTAAAAACAGCTCTCAATGCTGGGGTTTTGATCATTGGGGACGCTGGTAGTTATTAAGTTGGTGATGTCCACATTTCGGGTATAAAATAGCAAAGGAGGCAGATGCTGCCTGAGACACAGGCCCTCAGTCCTTTCCTACCACATCCTTTGCCAGCTTTACTACAAAACACACTGTTTTGTAGGGTCCTTTTGGGGGCCCTTGGCTTCTTGTTTACGCCTCCATATCCTGGAGGGTTCCCAGCCTTCCCAGGAAAGCCTGAAGAGGAAGAAAAACAGGACAGCATCCATTATCCTGGCGTGCCCCGAGAGGAAGAGAGACAGGAAAGCATCAGTCAGGTCGCTACTCAAAGCACCCCTGCGAGGCCTCCTACTCTCCTCACTCCTTCCTTCCTCTCTTTGCTAACTTCACATCTTTTCCTTGCAAACGTCATCCATCATCACAGAAGTGTGCTCTGCTTTATCCGATATTACATGGGTTTTGTTCATGTACACTTCACCATGTCTCAGCAGTATATGGTCTACTGGCAGTGCTACCCCATTTACCAAATGAGTTCAAATTAGGAGAAGATCGTTTGTTGTTAGCTTACCTCATGCAGAGCACACACACACACACGTACACACACACACACACACACACACACACACCTACACAGAACTTGTATCTCTATCACAGCCACTTCCTGTCTGCCGTCCTCCATCTTGGGTCTCTACCACAGGCCACTTCCTGTCTGCCGTCCTCCATCTTGGGTCTTTCTCCTCACACAAGCTCGGGGTCACCATACAGAACAGGGCAGTATTCCCTCTACTTACACTTGATGCTGATGGGGATGAGTCATTGGGATAGGCCCAGAACCGGCTCGGGGTCTTTGGCAGACCACTCCTCAGAGGCTGGAGATGGCTGTTGGTGGAGCAATAGACTTTGCTCTGTATCTGAAAACCCTCAGGAGACTGTGTGAAGAAGCCAGCAGCAAACAGCATTTCTGACTTCCACAGGACCAGGCAAGGGGACCGTATTGTTGCATTGTGTCCTTCTGCCTTTCCCCTGTACTTCAAGTATCACAACTGGGATTTAAAATCCTAAAATGCTATCACTACTATGTTTTAAGGCTTACTTCCCACTTTGAAGCAATGAAAACCTGCAATTTATTTACACAATTCTTTCCAATTCGTGGCTGTCTGGAATGATTTGTGTGAATAGAAACATATGGAAGGATTCCTTTCCCTACCCCACCCTTGTAGTTATCATTTCTTCCAGTCAGGATTCTGAAAAGGGCTACAGTTAGTGACTCTGCCTTCACACCACTAAGTTATAGCAGGAGAAGGACCATTCAACCCTAGCAGCAATGTGACTGAAAACACCTGTAGGTCAAAAGGTCAGTGATCTTGGTCTAAAAGCCAGTGCCCATGCCCATTCTTGCTTCTCATGTCCCATAACCTAGCTCACCACGCTTACTCAATACTTGTTCCCACAAATGACTTTTATGACTGCCTCTAATTTATATAGACTCCTCACTGAAATCTGCAGCCATGTAGAAGAAGAAATTCATGTTTAATTTGAAAGAAATGCAAATAAGCTTGTAATTCTCATAATGAATCAAATCACAGAACTGTAGATATTACAGAAAGCCAGGGCACTATTGCCCTTATTACTAGAAATCCCTTTCTTTGGCTGGGAATGTGGCCTATGGTAGAATACTTGCCTAGCATTCATGATGCCCTGGGTTCGATTCCTCAGTACCACATAAACAGAAAAAGGCAGAAGTGGTGCTGTGGCTCAAGTGGTGATAGAGTGCTAGCCTTGAGCAAAAGAAGCTCAAGCTGTGTTCAAACTCAAGACTGGCTAAAAAAAATGCCTTGGAAATTTTCTATAAATATGGTTCTAACGTAAACAAAACTAATGCCTTAAAAATGACAACAGAGGCCAGGTGATGGTGGCTCACACCTGTATTCCTAGCTATTCAGGAGGCTGAAACCTGAGGATCATGGTTTGAAGCCAGCCTAGGCAGGAAAGTCCATGAGACTCTCAGCACGAATAAACTACCAAAAGACCAGAAATGGAGCTGTGGCTCCAGTGGTAGAGTACTAGCCTTGTGCAGAAGCAGGTCAGGGACAGCACCCCAGGCACTGAGTTCAAGCCCCAGGACCAGCACATACCGACACACACACACACACACACACAACAACAACAGAGATTGCATCCATATTTAACACACAGTTACTTTATTTTAACAAGCTTCTAGTCAAGTTTTTGCTGTCATTCATTGTCCCCATTCATGGGGACACTCATTGTGACATTCTCACTCTATTCACACAACAGGTACAACTATGCCCACGGCATAGCTTTGAGAATTAATAGCCCTAAGAGAAATCGGCACCTGTATTTTAGGGTCACTGCTTCTTTATCTTCTACACCAACCATTACTTGGAGCATTTTACAAAAATTAAAAATCTCTGTCAGATCTCTACCACAGTCCTTCTGTCTGTGGACAAGGCAAAGGCCTGGCAAGAAAAGTGTTTGGATCCCAAACACTTGGAGAGTTGAGAGCTGTGGAGTTGAGAGCCACTGGTTTCTATGGCTCAAGATGGCCTCAACCCAAGTGTGTCCTCTAGAGATGGATCCATGGGACTGGAAGGCTCTTGTATTCTCTTCTGTGCATCACCCGCCTGCCTGCGCACTGGCAGAGCTCCTGTGTACTCACAGGACCACGGAAGCACTATGGGGGAGCTTCTGGGAGCGGAGGGTGAAGCCTGGATCCGAAGAGCAGAAGTTAGGGTGATTGTTTCCCAGGGGACTTGGGACGACAGCACCTAGAGAAATAACTCGAAATGGACTTTCTGGGGCTCAGCACAGGGAAGCTGGGGGTAAGAGCCTGACAACCACAGGGTGCTGCTGACACTCAGACACACAATTCACACACAGTGTCCCCACCGCCTGCAGCCTGGCCAGTCACAGAGGCCTGACAGGGAATTTTGACATCAGGTACAAACATGGAAATTCCTGCTCATTGGTAGCAATTTGGTCATTTCAGAATCTGGGCCAGAGTCATGGAGCGGGAGGATGGGAGGGGGAAGGTGGAGAAATGCTTCACAATCACCACAGATGAAGAAAAACACAATGAGACCCATGGCTTCCCAAATTACTTCAACACGTGTGCAATGATGTTCTTGTGTCTTTGAGCAATGTGGCTCAGGATTTCTGTGCCTGCCTGATCCCTGACGTGTTGAATTTTGTCCTCATACTTTGCTGTGATAGATTTCACAGTTTCCTCCTCTTTCTGTTTCTGTTCACTGAGCATCTGAGCATACTCGTCATCCACTATTTGAAGGTTCTTCTTTAATTCATCAGTATAATTTTTCTTTAAAATCTCTGCCTGCTTCTTCAGCCTCTCCTCCGCATCGGCATAGATTTTATCAGAAAAGTAAGCCCCTCCATTCTTCTGCACCATTTTGTCTATCAGCCCCACCAGCTCCTGTACCTGCTCTTCCTTCTCAGCCTGGTCTGCTTTGTTACTGATGGCCAAGACATGGTTCCCACACTCCTTGATGACTCTTTTCAGATCCACATCTGCCTCCTTTAAGAAGTCATTGAGGCTCAAGCCCTCCAGACCTTCTTTGTCAGTGAACAAAACAATCATGTGCTTCATGGCTGCTGTCCCAAAGACAGCCTTGATCAAAGCAATAGTTTTCTGTTCTTCCTCTGTGTATCGGCCCAGCTTCATAACTAGGATGATGGCGTGAGGCCCTGGGCAGGAATAGAGGACACACCTGCTGATTTCCATGCAAGTGGTGTGCAGAGTTTTCTTGGTGTCAAAGAGCCCCGGGGTGTCCACCACCCCGAGGACTCTCTCTTTCCATGTTCTGGATGCCCGCTGGCAGGTCTGAGTGACTGCATGCGCAGATATTCTAGAATGAAAGGTTTCTTTCCCAAGAATGGTATTGGCTGTGGCGCTTTTTCCGCTTCCAGTTTTCCCGACCAGAACGATCCGCAGAGAGTTATCCCCGGACTCCGCCATGCTGGCCACAGGAATTCAGCCTCAGGAGCCCAGGCACTCTGTGGACTAAAAGGACAAAAATCACTCAGATAAAATAGAACACATCCCTAACGGCCCTCAAACACATGAAAAGATCCTCCACCTTGCTAGTAGGACCAAAACAAACAAACAAGTAAGCAAACAAATGAATCAACTCCCCTGGGAGCGCCCGGGAAGGGTGACTGAAAGGGACAGTGTGAAGGATGCTGACGACGCAGGAGGAAGGGAGGAGGGTGGAATCAAGCTGAGCACAAATTGGATTGAACAGAAAGACATCAATGGGATTTAATTTATTCTGAGAGTATAGAGCAGGGACAGTAATAAACCAGAGGTGATTTCCCAACACAAAGTGAGGCCCCATCTGAGGAATAAGTTTAAAAAATAGGGCTAGACACTGGGCCCCAGTGGTAGAGCTTCTGGTGGTATTGTAACTTAAATAGAGAGAGGGGATAGAGAAAGAAGGCAGGGCACACATACAGAGAAAGGAGTCTTTTTTATAGGTAAACTCCCATCTGTAAGAATGCTTGTGAAAGCCAGAGAGAAACTATCCCTAATTGGGATGACTGGAACACAGGTGGAAAGAGCTCAGGCAAGGGCACAGATGTGCTGTGCTGTGCTTCCAGTTGTGTGAGGAAATGAGGACCATCACTACTCAATGATGGGAAGGTTCCCAGGCATCTAAGTGCAGCACATCTTTACAGGAAAGCAGAACAATGCATAGAATACCAACCACCAATGAGGTAAGACAAGCCTCACTTTGATTGGGTTTTGGGGGGGGAATAGGCAATATACTTAGATGGTATATGCTTTGCAGAAATATGTAAATAAAGAAGAAAGGAGGAGAATGGTTCCTGGGTGTGCAGGCAGGAAAGAAATTAGCAGGACCAGTAGAGACTGCAGATGTGTCTATCTGCAGATGTTCTCTATCAATGCATTGTAAACAGTTTATGAAATAGGAGGTCTGACTGCACATTTTATAAAACTTTAATAGCTACTGCATCTTTGACATAGTGGCTGTGATAAATAACATCCTTATTTTAATATATGTTCTAAAATATTGACAGATAAGACTATATTAAATGCAACTCTAGCTTCAAAAGGATCCAGGAGGTGGGAGGAGAACTGGGTTGTTAGAAAGCTGAAGCCCGAGTGGCCAGGTGTGGGCCATTGTCAAAGCTTGCTTATGGAAACAGGAACTCACTACACTCAACTTTTGTAAATCTGTGACATCTTCTTCACTAAAAATTTGAGGTGGGCATATGCACTTGTAACCACAACTGATTACATGACTATATTGAGGACCCGGATGTGAAGGTTCCACAGGAATAATTTATCTCAGAAATACTCCAGGATGGAGGAACGATTCTTACCCTAATTTTATAGGCAAGGACAGGATGACTGAAAAAAGCCAAAACAGCTGCCCACCACCCCTGCTTCCTCTGTGTTGGGCAGAGCAGGGACTCAGACCATCGGACTCCATCACATTCCCTGTCAACCAGCACGAGGTGACCCCAGCCAAGCAGCTTCTCAGCTGTGATTGTAAAATCAGAAGCAGAGCAGGGGCGGCAGGGGAGGGGCCTCCTTCATCCAGACAGAGCGCTGGGCACAGGCCTGCAGCAAGGAGGCCAGGGCATGGCTGCCTCTGTCTCCCTGGCCTTTCTCCCTCCTCCATCCCAACAAGCCAAGTCAAGACAGGCCAACAGAAGCAGTCACTCCCAAGCTTCCCTGAGCACGTCTTGGGAGACCCACAGGGCCTCAGCAAAGAGCATGGCTGAGAAGCAGGTGCTCGGGGAATTGCTTTAGCAGAGGGCAGAGCTAGCCGGCGCACAGATGGCCACTCTGAGAATCCCTGGTGCCCTGTGAGATTCTGTCCCCTCTGCTGTGAGCCGGGACAGAGAAACCTGCAGATCTGCCCTGAATCTCCCTGGAGAAACTTCTATGAAGATCTCTCACAGAAACCACAATGTGGTTGCTACTCAGGATCAAAATGTTTTTTATCCCCAACCACTGATACCAAGGAAAATATGAACTGAAAGCAATTGAGGCACAAAGAGCCACATAACCGCTCAGACTGAGCTGGAATAACGGCTCCCACTGTGTCTTCAGAAGTCAGTCCTGCCCCTGAGTCCCCCTCCCTCTGTCTCTCTCCCAGGAGGGTCCCAGCCTCCTCCCTGGGCTGTGCTGGGGGATCTCCACATGGAGTCAGGCACAGGACTGTAGTGCCATCTCCACCACCTCCTCTATCTCGGCTTCATTTGCAAACTCATCAGTTTACTAACTGTTCTTGGAATGAAAGAGCATTAGAACTGATTGACACTTGGTGGCTTGACACCCCCCCCCCCTCCTTCTGAAGATCTACCTTGGGGGATAACAGCGTCCTTTGGAAGGAGCCTGATCAGCTTTTGGGCAAACATCAGGCAGGCACAGGTAGCAGGTGCCTGGGAAGCACGGGTCTGTCCTGTGCTCTGGGAATTGGGTAAACGTCCTCCTGAGACGGATATCAGAGGCTTTCTGATGCCTTCCCACTCCTTCAGAATGTACCTGCAGCGCACACAGTGGGCCACCGTGGCCCACCCAGCCCTTCTCCCTCGCCCTGTGAACTGTATGTCCTCTTCCTGGCCAGCCTCACCTTCTCCTGCAGGACTGCCGTGCTCTGGAGCGCTCCCCAGTGAAGCTGGTGGTCGGCTGCCCCTGCTCCAGTCTGAAGGGAAGCTTGCTCTGACATGGTTGGACTGCCCAGCTCTCAGCCCAGAAGCCAAGCCCAGAAGCCAAGCCCCAGGGGAGGGGCCAGCCAGCAAGAGATCTCCAGGAGCTTCCTGGAGAGCAGCTGGCCTGCAGTATTGTCTGAGGCAGATCTGTTCCTTTGCCAATGGCATGGCCACTGCTGTGTTTGCTTCTGGTGGCTCTGAAGGCCCTGGGACTTGTCCCGATGGCCTGTGAGAAGCGCCTCCATCTCCCAGCTGAGAGCAGTGATCCCAGCGAGTCTCCTCTCACTTTGAACCAGTCCTGGGGTTGCCTCAGATGCCTACATAAGGTGCCTAGATTCTCCTTTCAAGGCCACGGCCGATGCCAAGGCCGCTCACCTCCTATGGCTGGTCAGCTCAGCGGTCTGAAGGCCTTCCCTGTTGAGATCTCTCCAGAGCCTCACTTTCTCTTTCCCTCCTGAGTTCCATGAGGCTGACCTCTGTGAGGCCTTGCCTCGCGTTTCTGGCCTCCCTCACTGGCCCACAGGTATTGCTCCAATCCTGAATGGCCCTGGTACCAGCCCATCTCCATGTCAGTCTGCCCCCTGTGCTCCAGAGGTCTCTATTGGATTGGTGAGTAGCTGGGGGTCAGGAGGGGTAACGCTCCGGGCTTGGCATCATGGAGACTGTGGTGATGGAAGAGTCTGGGTGTGACCCTGGTGTCTGTGCCACATCGTACCATGCGGTAATTCCAGGTGCTTCACAGCCAACTTCCCTCTCCAATTTAAAGAACATACATTCCCAAGGCTCTGAAGAGTTAACCACCTGGGGTAGCACTGTCCAAAGAGAAATCACTCTTTACCTGACTTATGTAATCGTAACCCCTCTGAACATCACCTCTATAGTTATAATAAACTTTTTTTTAAGAATTAAGCAACTCAAAATCCAAAGTGGAGCTATGAGGCTCAAACTGGTTGAGCACCAGTGTTGAGAGGGGGTAAAATGCTGAAATAGTTCACAGGCCCTCAGTTCAAGTCCCATGATCAAAAAAACAAAATTGCGAGACGCACTGAGCCTAAGCAGCCGGTGATGGCGGCAGTGGTGGTGGTGGCTGCAGCGGGGCCGGGCCCATGAGGCGACGACGGAGGTGGGACGGCTTTTACACAGTGCCTGACTTTCCGAGACAGGGAAGCTGAAGACATGGCTGGAGTGTTTGACATAGACCTGGACCAGCCAGAGGACGCAGGCTCTGAGGATGAGCTGGAGGAGGGGGGTCAGTTAAATGAAAGCATGGACCATGGGGGAGTTGGACCATATGAACTTGGTATGGAACATTGTGAGAAATTTGAAATCTCAGAAACTAGCGTGAACAGAGGGCCGGAAAAGATCAGACCAGAATGTTTTGAGCTACTTCGGGTACTTGGTAAAGGGGGCTATGGAAAGGTTTTTCAAGTAAGAAAAGTAACAGGAGCAAATACTGGAAAAATATTTGCCATGAAGGTGCTTAAAAAGGCAATGATAGTAAGAAATGCTAAAGATACAGCTCATACAAAAGCAGAACGGAATATTCTGGAGGAAGTAAAGCATCCCTTCATTGTGGATTTAATTTATGCCTTTCAGACCGGTGGAAAACTCTACCTCATCCTTGAGTATCTCAGTGGAGGAGAACTATTTATGCAGTTAGAAAGAGAAGGAATATTTATGGAAGACACAGCCTGCTTTTACTTGGCAGAAATCTCCATGGCTTTGGGGCATTTACATCAAAAGGGGATCATCTACAGAGACCTGAAGCCGGAGAACATCATGCTTAATCACCAAGGTCATGTGAAACTAACAGACTTTGGACTATGCAAAGAATCTATTCATGATGGAACAGTCACACACACATTTTGTGGAACAATAGAATACATGGCCCCAGAAATCTTGATGAGAAGTGGCCACAATCGTGCTGTGGATTGGTGGAGTTTGGGAGCATTAATGTATGACATGCTGACTGGAGCACCTCTTTTCACTGGGGAGAATAGAAAGAAAACAATTGACAAAATCCTCAAATGTAAACTTAATTTGCCTCCCTACCTCACACAAGAAGCTAGAGATCTCCTCAAAAAGCTGCTGAAAAGGAATGCTGCTTCTCGCCTTGGAGCTGGTCCTGGGGATGCTGGAGAAGTTCAAGCTCACCCATTTTTCAGACACATTAACTGGGAAGAACTTCTAGCTCGGAAGGTGGAGCCCCCTTTTAAGCCTCTGTTGCAATCTGAAGAGGATGTGAGTCAATTTGATTCAAAGTTTACACGTCAGACACCTGTTGACAGCCCAGATGACTCAACTCTTAGTGAAAGTGCCAACCAGGTCTTTCTGGGTTTTACATATGTGGCTCCATCTGTACTTGAAAGTGTGAAAGAAAAGGTTTCCTTTGAACCAAAAATTCGATCCCCTCGAAGATTTATTGGTAGTCCACGAACACCTGTCAGTCCAGTCAAATTTTCTCCTGGGGATTTTTGGGGAAGAGGTGCTTCAGCCAGCACGGCAACTCCTCAGACACCCGCGGAATACCCAATGGAAACAAGCGGAATAGAGCAGATGGATGTGACAATGAGTGGGGAAGCATCAGCTCCTCTTCCAATATGACAGCCCAACTCTGGACCATACAAAAAGCAAGCTTTCCCCATGATCTCCAAATGGCCAGAGCACCTGCGAATGAATCTATGACAAAGTAATGCTTTTAATGAACTTGAAGCAAAAAAAAAAAAAAGAAAAAGAAAAAGGAAGAAAGAACAAAAGTAGAGGAAGTGATGATATCTGGCAAGATAAAACCAGAAGAAACAAAATAATAAGTCTCAGAGTCAGTGTCTTTACCTAGAACACTTTGGATGGAGTAAAAATAAACATGGATTAAAAAAATCAATCAATGGTGCAAAATTCAAAAAAACAAAAAACAGGCAAGCAAAATAGTATTGTGGAACTCTTAGGCACATCAGTTAACTGATTCCTAGTGACATCTTTCAACCTTATCAAGAATTTTCATGTTGATGGCTCCAAACTGACAGTATTAAGGATAACATGTTGCTTCTGAATCATTGAGAGTTCTGATTGTATTGAAGAAGAGTTATCCTCTCATTAGGCAAAGTATGAAATTGCCTATAATACTTGCAACTAAAGACAAATTAGCATGCAAGCTTGGTCAAACTTTTTCCAGAACATGGAATCAAAGACAAAAGAAACTTACCAATTGATGTTTTATGTGCAAACAACCTGAATCTTTTTTTTATATAAATATATATTTTTCAAATAGATTTTTGATTCAGCTCATTATGGAAAACATCCCAAAACTTTAAAATGAGAAATTGGTTGGTGTTAAGAAGATCAGACAGCTTCTACTTCTTCTCTCTTGATGAAATAAAATGCAAATTAATCATTGTTAACCACAGCTGTGGCTCCTTTGAGGGCTTGGGGTGGACCTCGGGTTTATCTTTAGTAACCCTGCTGCAATACCTGTAGTACTAGGGGAAAAAAAGAATCTAATTATTTCTACTTGCAGTACTGCTGTCTGCCAAGTGTAACTGGAAGCCTTGGAATGGGCATTTATTATATATCCTACATTTTCATCCTTGTCCTGCATTGCACTGGAAAAAAATTGCCACCTGTTCTTATACCAGTATTTGGTTCAAGACGCCAAATGTGTTCAGCCCATGGCTGAGGAAGGACAGAAGAGAGTCAGGATAAAATGCATACTGGGGGCAGCAAAGTGGGGAAGATAGGGATATCCAGGGGAAGAGGGCGTTGCTATGTCCACAGCTGTCTCATCTCTTTACAGCAAATGGGAAAGGTTTTTAAGTTGTACTTTTTTTTTAAAAACCATTTTTGCTGTCTACCTTCTTTTTTTTTTCTCAATCATTTTAAAAAGGAAAACAAGGTCTTATTTCTCCCTCCCCCCCCCTTTACTGGGGCTATTTTTTATTGTGAAAATGCTTGATGGCCTTTTGATGAATGTCTTCCATAGTGAACCAAGAAAACTTAGTAGCTTAATTTAGAATATATGTTAACAAGACAGTGTTTCTGAAATTGTAACAAAATCTACAGAAGTGATTTACAGGTACAAAGAATAAAAATAAAGGTAACTTTACCTTTCTTAAATACAAAAAAAAAGTGCATTTAGGAAGAATTTACTGATTGTTTTGTGACACAGAGCTTTTCATTCAAGTATACTTCGACAGTTTTTATGGCTGTATGCCTGTGTCTATCAGTAGCAATTTCTTCTTTTTTCATATTTAAGGCTTTTACTAAAGACAAAACACATGGCAAAAAAGGTCGTGTATATTTTATAGTTCAGTGAGTTGTCACAAATTGAATGCCATTAAGCAACCAGAATTCAGACACAGAATTAGGACATTGCTAGCCTCACCAGAAGTGCCTTGTTGCTGGCCAGTCTGGTGGCGTTAGCCAGCTTTCTATAGTGTAGATCAATTAACTTGTTTGTGGTGTAACGCAATGGCTCACACAGTGTAAGACGTAGACTGTTGCCTTGTTTCTTTTCACATACTGTGAGCCTCGAGCAGTTTCCATATTGCAATATGTAGCTATCAACGGTTATACCCTATTAGGGGGAGTACACACCAGTTCATTTGGATTTTATTAATAGACTTTGTGTTTCTTGCAGATTATTGCTGAGAAGGAGGAGAAGGAGAGAACAGAATACAAACAGCATTTGAAATAACAGTCATTGAGAACTTCCCAAACGACAGGTACCAAAAAACAGACACAGAAAGCATAAAGATACTAAATAGCACACTACAGGAGACACAGAATATTCCATTGCAACAAACTGAAGACAAAGAAAAAACCTTCAAAAAAAAATTCTCCCAGGCACCTGTGGCTCATACCCATAATCCTAGCTAATCAAAAGCTGAGATCTGAGGATCATGATTTGAAGCCAGCCCAGGCAGGAAAGTCCATGAGACTCATATTTCAAAAAAATCACCAGAGGGCTGGGAAGGTGGCTCAGTGGTAGAGCGCTTGCCTTGCATGCTTGAGACCCTGGGTTTGATTCCTCAGCACCACATAAGCAGAAAAAAAAGCCAGAAGTAGCGCTGTGGCTCAATTGGTAGAGCACTAGCCTTGAGCTGAAGAGCTGAGGAACAGCGCCCAGGCCCAGAGTTCAGGCTCCACGACCAGACCCCCCCCAAAAAAAATCATCAGAAAACCAGAAGTGACTCTGTGGCTTAAGTGGTAGAGCACTAGCCTTGAGCTGAAGATCTCAGGGACAGGCCCAGGGTTCAAGCCCCATGGCCAACGCAAACAAAATCCTTTACCTACAGAGTAAGAAGAATAAGAATGTAACTCATTCAAAATCATGTCAAGAGGAAAAGAGGAGTAAGACATTGGAATTGTTGAAACAATGAGGCACAAACCCTATTAAATCTTAGCTGAAGCTACATTATCCTCTAATGATAAGGAAAGATAAAGACTTTCACAGAAAAACAAAAACAGGGGGGAACATGTCTCCCAGCAAACTTTCCTTGAGAAAAAAAATTTGAAAGAAATGTTTCAGGGAGAAGAAAATTGATGTGGGCTAGACACTTAGATCTATATGTTGGAATAAGAACAGAGAAAAGTCTTTTTCTTTTTAATAATTGGTCTAGTAGATTGTCCATATTAATAAGAACAATGCATTGCACCATCATCGTATACAGATATGTGAAATCAGTACAGCTCAGAAGGAGAAAGGAAAAAGGCTCTGTTTCAAGACACCTGGTACCTACCCATGAAGCATCTTAATGCTACTGGAAGACAGTGTTAGGGTATTTATAAATATTCACCTAGGGTGTTTATAACTATACTTCACGAGTATGGAGGGTCCATACAATTATCGGTGGAGTAATCAGCATATATCAGAAATGAAATTCAGTGATACATTAAAAAGGAAATGCAGTGTCAGGCAACGGTGACTCCTGCCTGTCATCCTAGCTCCTCAGGAGGCTGAGGTCTAAGGAACTCAGTCAAAGCCAGCCAGACAGGAAAATTCATGAGACTCTTATCTCCAGTTAACTGTCAAAAAGTTGGAAGTGGATTTGTGGCTCAGATGGGAGAGCACTAGCTTTGAGCAAAAGAAACTCGGGGATAGCACCTAGGACACACACACACACAAACACACACACACACACACACACACACACACACACACGACCAAGAAAGATTATTCTGGTAATGGAAAAGTGAATTACCATGAAGGAATCTATTGATGCAATTCACTATGTTAGTAAATGTAAGGATAAAGACATTTTGCTGTTTTCCAGTTCTGAAAAGGCATCTAGTAAAATTCAACCTCACACATAATCAATCACAAAGGGGACTGGTGGTATTGTCTTTTCCCACAACAATGTGTTTGAATCCAGATGCTCACTTACATGTTTATCATATTTATCCCTCTCCCCCACCCAGGTATGGCTGGGTTTCAACTGGGCCCAGCTCAATAGCTAGAGGCGTCACTGTGGTTCCGTGGGTATTGGCCAAAGTCTCAGAGAAACAGAAGCAATAGCACATCTCTCTCTACCCTCTCTCTCTACTTCTGTCTCTGTATTACATCTCTGTCTACAGCCATACAAATTCTGCATCCATGGGTTCCACATCCAGGAATTCTCTCCACTGCAGATCTAAAATGTAGTGAGACTTTCTGTGGTTGAGTCTGTACTGAGACATTTTTCCTCATCATTATTCTCCAAGCCACATATCAGAGCCACTTTTGGGGAAGCAGATACACTGTGTGAGCTATTGTAAGTAATCTGGAGATAATTTAAAGAATAGAGGAAGATGTATAGGTTGCAAGCAAGCACATCATTTTATGTAAGGGACTTGAGTGTCCACAGAAATCTGCCCCCCAGAGATACCAAGGGATAATTATATCTGTATTTTCATCTGTATCTCTATCAAGAGAGAGAAAGATAAAGACAGAGACAGGGAGAATTAATGAGATGAGAGAGCCAGAGACAGGGAAAGACTGAACAAAGAAAGTTTGTATCCCTAGTGCAATTTTTATGAGAAATCTTCTTCTTAAGCCTCTAAGTATTTTGCATAAAACATTGTTACCTGGGTTTTTGTTGTTTGTTTTGCTTTTTTCCCCTGCTTCTGAGGGCTTGAAGCGCAAGCGCTTGACTTCCTGTGTTCCTGTTTCCGGTTTGTTGTCTCACTGGAAGAGCTGTCCGAGGAAGGCAGTTCTAGAGCAGGGATCACATTTGCCAGGAAGCCTCAAGCAAAGCTCGTCCTTGTCCTCCATGAGTTCGTATTTCTTGGAAACTTTGGTCTGGCTCTTCCGTTGTCTCCCAGGGGGAGACTATGTTGTGTCAGCCCCGCAGGAAGAGTCAGGGAATTCGGAGGATCGTGTGGCACCAGGACACCAAAAATATGGTCGTTCCTCTTGCCTGTCTACAATCCCAGTGGTAAGTCTGAGTGTGTGCATGTGTGTATTGCATTTGTGTGTGGAAGTATTTTCATGTGTGTGTATGTGTGTCATAACATGTTTGAGTGTGCTTGAGTGTGTATTTGTGGGGGTATATATGTGGGCTGCATATGGGTGCTGGTTAGGGTATGCCCGTGTGAGTGTGTGGTTCTGTGTGTTCACAGGTGTGTATGTGTGTGCGTGGTGCACGTTGACTATGTGTTGTGTTCTGTGTGTCTAGTGTTTGTGGTGTGATGGAATGAGCCTCACAAAGAAATCAGGAGAACCCCGGTAGCAAATTCAACGCTTAACATTTGAGGAGACCTTTCTGTGATTTTGGCTTCCAGGGAAGGTTCTGTTGTTGTGGTCTTGCTTTCTTGCAGTGCTAGAGATCAAGCCCAGGGTCTTGGGCACGCTAGGCAAATGCTCTACTAGTGAGCCACAGCCCTCACCAGATGTTCTATTTCTTCCTGAGCAACACAAGAACGATCATGTCTGCTCCATCTTCTAAGCTGGAGACAAAGTGTGAGAGGTGGTGAGGTGCTGCTCAGGGTGGGGCCTTGTGGGCATGGACGCATTCTCCAGCTGTGCCAGGGCACAGTGCCACATCTCTGCATACTGCTCCCACAGGCCGCAGGTGCCTCGCTGTCCTCAGCCTTGTCTACCCACCATCATTTTCCTTCCCTCTAAAGGAAGAAGGAGGCTGCGTAGTAAAGCTCTGCCTCAGTGTCTGCCGGCCAGTCAGGGGTGAAGAGACGGAGCAGGTCTGTCGTTTGTGGCTACCAGTTAACAGATCTGGGAGGCAGTGCTCCCTGGGTGTGGAGTCCTCCTGACCGCCGGAACACCGTGCCAGGTCTGCCTCCTCCCTCTTCTCAGAAGTCACCAAACGTCCTGGGCTACCTCCATGCTCAGCCTACGCTGTTGGAGCTGACATTACAGAATCAAGGCGCCATCACAAACCCACGTCCTGTGACCTCTCGCTGGCCAGCTCCTAGTATTTGAGGGGGACAACACAGTATGCCAAGCGAGCAGCGTAGAACAGCCCACAACATGTGGTGATGAAGAGACCGTGTCTCTAGAGGCCTCCTGTAGTGAGATTGCCCATGCTCTAGAGCCTTCACCGGGTCTTTCATCCCCAGTCCCACAGAGAAAATCAAGCAGATAGAGCACTGACAGAAAGAACTCTGTTAGTCTATAAGGCAAGGACACACTGAATTGCTACCACTGAAGGGAGAAGCAGTCCTGGTTGGGATGATGTGCCCCTAAGTTGCAAAGTGGACTAAACAAAACGCTCTAAAATATTCTAAATATTCTGTGACTTTGTAGAGGAAGAGACTTTCATAGTCTTTCCCATTTCAGACCCAATACTCACTGAAGAGACGTTGAGGCCTAGTGTGCCTAGCTGAAGTGCTCAGCTCCCAGCAGGCTCTGCTAGAGCCCTCAGGGCTGGCCTCTTCCTCTCAAGAGAGCCAGCAGCCCTCAGACTTCCCAAAGCCTCACTGCTGAGCTTTCTTCAGAGATCAACACTCTTTCTGGCGCCAACTTCCTGCAACACAGAACTTCCTACTTTGTGGGAGCCACGGACTCAGGGTTCCTCTGCTTCTCTTTCAGTCCCCCCTCCTTCTCTAGGTACAGACTCTGCCCATCCAAATTCCACTCCTTTCCCAGGTTCTAAGCCAGTGGCCCCTTTCTGCATGAGTTGAAATCTCTTAATGTTGTGATGGAGACCAAGGTTCCTCACTCAGCTTTCTCACCTGTAAGTTAGTGAAAACAAAACAAAAGCAAGCGAACAAAACAAAAACCCTTTCCTGGAAAGATCAAGTCAAAAACATGCCATTGGAAAAATCCATAAGAGTGATATTGTTTTCTCTAGGTGGAGGAAGAAGATTATGAACAGATCCTCCAGGAGAATTCCCCAGGGCTGCCACCCCAGGACATCATACAAAAACCATCAGGAGGTAATGACTTTTCTAGCAGAGGCCAGGTGGAGAGAGGAGCAGGGGGAAACCTGGTGTGAGACCTCGCTCCGCCCACAGAGGGCTTGGAGAGGCAGCAAAGGCCCCATTTCAGAGATTCAGCACCTCAGCCAAAAGGAGAAAATGCCTTGAGGCTAGGATCTTTTTCTTACTCCATCCAAAATTAAAGAAAAATCCCCTCCCTGGGTATATCAGGCCAAAAGAGGCAAGCAGTACCAGCCCCCAAAGAAAACTGTCGTCACCCTCTCCACTCTCCTCCATGAGGTGGATATGGTGGCTGTGGTATGAGGAGTCCCTGAGCTTGGAGACCAGCAGTCCCTGTGGGGTGGGAGTGTCTGGACGGCTGGGATGTGGGAGGGAGGGTCATGGTCGTGAGTGTGAGAACACTATATGAACAAGCAGAGTGGGTTTGGGGGCCACCACTCAGCAGGGGGCCCGGCCTTTGCAAAAGCTCAGCTTTGCTATTAATCCTTGGTGATGGAATTAAGAATGCTGGAAACCCATGCAGTCTCCTGCACACAAGAAACTCTTTGTACCTGACTGTGTTTCTCAACATACATGATGGTGTACTTGATGAAATTGAAGGGCCTGAGCCCTCAAGTCATGTAACTCTACTGCACTTAAAGATCATGATTACATTTTCCTTTAAAAGTTCCACTCCAGATTTCTCACACATATTTGTCTTTAAGGAAGGTCCAACGGTAAGGGTCCAAATGGAAGTTATTCTTTTCCCCCATCTTGGCTTGGCTAGGCAGGCAGGAAGGAATATCTGGCCACTTACACTTCTTGCGAGTCTACCCATTTACTCAAATTCCTTTCGAGCCCCTCTCCTAGAATCTCCAGAAGGGCTGGAGGGAACTAGTGTTGCTCTGTCAGAACTGATCTGTGGGTCAGCCAGCCATGGATTCAAGTAGGCAGGAGGGAAATTCATGGGGGCTCAGGGTGTTGAGAAGTCAGAGTACAAATACCTGTGGGAAAGTTGGCATTCGATAATCTAAGACCCATTAACATCTTGGGGTGGGGGGGATTGTGCTTGGAAACCATCCTGTCACTGCTGTAGCTGCTGTGTGTCATAGCACCTGCAAAGCTGGGAGAGAAGACTTCCCTTCCTGCCCACCATCTTCAGACATAGTGAAAAACCCTGGCATGATGTGTGTCGACGTGTGATTGGCACCTTCACGTGTCATCTCACAACTGATGGCTCTAATACTGCACTGTGGGAATGTTCGGCCCCACCTGCAAGGTCCTGCACTGAGAGCCGGAGCATGGGGCTAGGACACGGGAGCACAGGAGCTGCGAATGGGAGCACGGGGAGTCTCCTGGTCAGACGTTGTTGGTCTCTGTCATCCCTGTCCCAACCTGAGACAACCTGTCCCTCGGCTACTGGAGGATACCAAGGAGAATGGGCTTCTAGTCAATGGTGCAAACCGCTCTAACCCCAGTTCTCTCTCCTTCTGTCCTTTAGCTCTAGGTCTGAAGAAGAAAGAACTCATCCCAAGGAGACTGAGGCTCCTTCTGGTGGGGAAAACCGGAAGTGGGAAAAGTGCAACCGGAAATAGCATCCTGGGCAGGAAAGTGTTTGAATCTAGACTCAGTGCTAGACCAGTGACCGTGACCTGCCAACGAGAGAGCCGAGCGTGGTCTGAGAAGGAACTCGAGGTGATTGACACCCCAGACATTTTGTCCCCTCGGGTGTGGCCAGAAGTAGCAGCTGGGGTCTGTGAAGCCATCGCC
>NW_012267518.1:95215-97331 GCF_000151885.1 Dipodomys ordii
CCTCACATGGGCCCTCCTATCTCACTGACCTTGCATTTCTTTAGTATAAGTCTGAGTCCTGATAGAACCAAAGCTTCTTGAGGACAGAACTGTCGCCTGCACTCAGATGTGGAACTCCTCCCACTTCTCCCTGGCCACCAGAGCCCATCAATGTTCATGTACCTCAGCAGGAGCTGTTGGTCAAATGCCTGTGTATCTCTTGGGCTTTGTTCTGACCTGTAAGAGGAGTAGGAGTGATTGCTGGTAAGGTGCCTGCACTGTGGTGGGCACAACATAGTAGTCAGACAGAAAGGGGGAGGCCAAGAGCCCCCTCCCTAGGGTGAGCTATTTTAATAGGCAATGTACTCTAAGATCGCTGTGTTGTAACGACCTTCCTTCTCAGCTCGTGGTGCGCGCTTTCGCAGCCTGTGTGTATGCATGCAGAATCCCTGAGTGGGACCTGTATTTGAGCATCCTGGTATGGTGGCTTCTGGGCTCTCGGTGAACCAAGAACAGATGGATGCAGTGCAAATGAGCAATGGCCATGCTGAGTAAAAATCTTGGTGCAAAGATGGCTAGGAGTGGGGTGGACCCATTGCAAATATGAGATGTACAAGGCGTTATGTCGAAAAAACGAACTTTACTACTTTGGTGGGGGGGGGAGAATCGGAATGGGGGGGAGAGATGGAAAGGGATGGGAAAGGGAAACAAAAGAGGGGGAAAATGCTTGATAAGAAATGTACTTATTATTTTGCCCATGTCATTGTAACCCCTTTGTACGGTATTTTCACAATTTAAAAAAAAGGTAAAAAAATACATAAAATAAAAGTAAAAAGAAGATGGCTAGGAGGTGTGCAGAACTCCTGAGTCGTAAGCTACCACCACTGATGTACTTGGGCAGGAGAGCAGCCAAAAGTTACCTGTGCAGGGCTCCTCGCCGGGGCCATGCCAGTCCGGGAGCCCTTGCCACGCACTGTCCCCCTTGTGCTTGGGGGTAAGCCCCCCAATAAAGCCACTTTAGGCTGATACCATTTACCTCTTCATGATTTCTATGGCCATTTCAGCAGGAGAACCACGGGCATATGGGTACCAGCAGTGGCTGAGGGAGGAGGCCATGTGGGGAAGGGTGGGCACGGAGCTGGGCAGGAGGCAAAGTGGGAGCAGAATAGGCAGAAAGAGGGGGCTTTTCTCTCAAATCCTAACAAACAGGGCCCGTGGGAACGTCCTGGGTGGAATGGGGGATGAAATTAGGTTGGCGTGTGAAGGAGTCAGCTGTGGGAACGAGGGACCCTGTCTCTAGTCACAGGTAGAAGTGCCAGGGAGACTTGAGCGGAAGAGGTCAGCATCCAGTGATGGTCATACTTGTTACTGTCCCTTGTGTTCTGTGGCCCTTCATTACATCTGACTTCTGGCACTAGGAAGCAAAGGATATTTTCATCCCAATGCACACTCTTCCTTTGATGGTAGGGAGAGTGTGGGTGGGGTGAGGGTGTGTGGTGGGTGTTTGTGGAGAGTGGGGTGTAGGGAGGCCAGGAAGGAGGGGAGCAAGAAAAGGAAGCGATGGAGTGCTTTTAGAATCTTGTAGGGCCGCTGGAGTGAGAATTTCAAGTTCCAGGCCACCACATGAGAAGATCTTGGTATACTTGGAGATCTTTTCTGAAGTAGTAAAAGAATCCTAATTCAGAATGCAGTTGGAACTGCATCTCAGGACCAAGAAATTTGTGCTAGAAGGAAGAGAGAGCTAAGCCACACCCTTGCCAGAAGACTTCCTACGATCAGAGTGCTCAGCTCCCCATGTTAGTGTCTGCTGGCACCCACAGTACAATATGCATGGTCTCTACAGCGTGTCACCGTGACGCTGTGTGTGCCATTAGCAATTCCTTTCTAATGTAAAAATTTTAATTTATCAAAATTTCCACACATTTTTGTACATTTTGACTTAATTGTCATCCATCTGAAGTTTTTTCTATACTTGTAATATGTTTTTACCATAGGTTAGTTGGAAGATGTCTAAATTCCAAATATTTGAGTAGATTCTATAAATTACAGTATCCAATAGGGTAGCCATTACCTACATGTGGCTATTTATTGAGCACATGATACCTGACAAGCTATTTAATTTCACTTCATTGTAATT
>NW_012267518.1:98406-104397 GCF_000151885.1 Dipodomys ordii
TCTGACCTCACCCACTTGCCCTGAAGATTAGCATGCTCTAAGACTAAGCAAAAAAAAAAAACAACTTAAAAGGGACACTTCTCACTAGACACTATCCTGCATATGAACCATACAATTTGTGGATAGAGACTAGAGGGGAAAACTGGGAGAGAATGAGGGAAGGGTGATAGTGTCCAAAGGAAATGGACTCTTTTCTTGACTTATGTTGTAGAGAGCTGCCTGCAGCCGCACCTTAAAGATGGCGCCGGCTTCTGCCCTCAGCCTTCCTGATGGCGAGTGCTCTCTGTGGTAAACAACTCCTTATATGGCTAAGGCAAAGAATCTGGCTTGCTTCCTCGCACCTGGACCTGTTGATGGCTCCCACGTGGCGTATCAGGGTTGGCTACCCAACGGGTACTTAAGGCTGTGTGGGAATCTCCCCAGGGTCAGAAGATTGCTCAAAGGTCCTGAATAAACTGCTGAGAGAAGAGCTCGGTGTTGCGTCTTCCTTGCTGGTCGAGGTGGTCGTGACATTATGTAACTAAGCCCTCTGCATATCACCTTTACAATAACAATAAAGAAATTTTAATAGACACTTATTCTAGGAAAATGACTCTCCTTTGGACAAAAAAAGTATTTGTTAAGAAAAATAACATCACTTGTGTTACAGGTAAGCCCCTTTGTATTTCCACAATCAACTGCTCATTTTTAATTATACCTTGAATCCTTTGAGGTTTTGTTTCCATCTAATTTGTACATTTATATGTCGTTCTGTGGTTATATAAATTCATAGTCATATGTACACAAATAAGCACAGAATGTTTACAACTAACTTTATTTGTGTTTATTCACTTAAGGAACATAAAATTTCTGTCAACACACACACACACACACACACACACACACACACACACATGTCTGTCAGAAGGACAGACACTTGTCTTAAAAGAAGTGTGTGGCATCAATGAGCCATGTTTAGCAGGCCAATCTGGAGATCCCTGGTCCCAACTGATAAAAACAATGTGTCAGCAGAGATGGTGAAATGCACCAGGTGTCAGAACTAGGGGCTCACTGAACTGATGGTGAATTAGAGCCAAGTCTGTGATGTTCTCACAGCCGTTGCACCTGCGATCAGACACACCACCCCCACTCTAAGTTGCATCTGTCTTTGCTGTACTAATGTATTTCCTTGACCCCATCTTGATATCTTTTTTGTGACAACATCAAGAATTCAGTATCCAAGGGCCAGGCAGAGGCCTCCTTCTTTTGGAGACTTCTTTGTGGGTCATTGATCTGTTCACAGGATGACCAAACTACATTCTGTTCAGTTTCTGAATTCTACCTTAATTTGCCTTTATGGTTTCCATTGTTCGCTGCTTTCTATGGAGGATCCCACTGGGAACATGAAAGGCAGCTAGGTGCTCAAAGCAAGAAGCACTCCAAGGACTGTGAAGGTGGCTCAGTGGTAGAGCACTTGCCTTGCATGCATGAGGCCCTGGGTTCGATTCCTCAGCACCACATAAGCAAAAAGAAAAAAAGCTGGAAGTGGCACTGTGGCTCAAGTGGTAGAGCGCTAGCCTTGAGCTGAAGAGCTGAGGGACAGCGCCCAGGCCCAGAGTTCAGGCCCCACGACCGGAGCCCCCAACCCTCCCAAAAAAAGAACTCTCCAAATCTAGACAAGCAGAGGCTGGTCCACCCTTTGGTGAAAACACCCACAGTGGGTAGATTCCAGGTGTTCCTGCGCTGTGGTCTACCCACTCTCTCTGCTGCTGCCCCTACAGGATGGCCACCAGCCGTGTCCCATCTAAGAACGTCCTGTGGCTGCTGTGGGGAAAGGGTTAATGAGAAATGTCCTCCCAGGATCCTTTTATGTCTTTCAGAGAGCAAAGGAAGTCATTCAGGCTACAGTAGGCCATTTGGCACAATTGAAGAGGAACAGGTCTGAAAAACTCCTGTGCCACCAAAACCGACGACTAAAAATGGTCTTGACCAGGCTTACACTGCAGTCGCAAAACTTAGATCATTTCCAGTAAATACTTCTGTTAGGCAGAAACGAAACTTAAGCCAAACATAGAAACTGTAAATAGGGTAAACAACAATAAAAAGCAATGTTGCACTGCAACCAATGTAATCATTTCCTGTTTTGCTTCTGCATTGTTCCTCTAAAGACTGCCTCTGATGCACTGCAATTGACCCTTGGGGTCAATTTAGTTGCGGTTATGCAATTCACAGATTGTTCCTTACTCAAACTCCCTTTTTTTAAAAAAAGAATTGTGTCACATCCTACCTTTTTGAAAAAGAAATTCTTAAGTTGAAGTAGTTGTACAAAGGGGTTTCAATTCAACATGTCAATGTATAAGTACAATGCATATCGATCAATATCACCTTTTCTTTTCTTTTTTTCTTCTTTTCTGTCGGTTGTGGGGCTTAAACTCTGGGACTGGACTCTGTCCTTCAGCCCTTCAGGTCAAGGCTAGCACTCTACAACTTGAGCCACAGCACCACTGCCAGTTTTCTGGTATTTAAGTGGAGATGAGTCTCACAGACTTTCCTGCCTTGGCTGGCTTTGAACTGCGATCCTCAGATCTCAGCCTCCTGAGTAGCTATGATGACAGGTATGAGCCACTGATGCCCGGCTCAATATCACCTTTTCTATCATTCTCTCCACCACTCCATCCCCTCAAGCTACCTGGCTCCATTTTCCCATGTCTATGTTGAGTATTATCACTGTATTCACCCACCCTTCCCTCTCTGTCAGCCCTCCCTTCCCTTAACCTCCACTGTCTCCCAATGAAAGATTTTATTAAAAAAAAAAAAAAGACCCCCCCATGGGAACAAGGAATTAAGTGAAGTCTCATTGCCCAGGTGTTGGCCCCAGGATAAGGTCATGAAATAGTTTATGGTTTTAGTGGTTTATGGTTTTAGTGGTTTATGGTTTTAGTGGTTTATGGTTTTAGTGGTTTATGGTTTTAGTGGTTTATGGTTTTAGTGGTTTCGGTGAAAGAACAAACAATATGGGTGTGTTCGAGAACAACCTCATACCCTGGCTTCTTAAGTCTTCTTTGGTCCCTCCCAGTAGCAGCTGTCAGGGAACTTTTCTTTAATCGATGCAAATACCAAGTTCACAGAACACACAAAGCTCTCACTCATCTCTTCTCATTCTCTTGGCAGACTCCTATCACCCTGACCTTGGGAGGTCATGGTTGGTTCAAGCTGCATTTCCACAGCACGAGAGAGTCTCAAGTCCTTCCTTGAGCCTTTTCTAAGCTCACTTTCCCCAGGCTTTTCCATCCTCAATCCCAGGCCACTGCCCTCCCTGAGCCCCATTTCACACAGACCTGGACGTTGGTGCCCCACCGAGTTTCCCCATCAGGACATGCTTGGCATTTGGAAGACGTTAGTAACGGCTGGAGGTAGAGAAGGATGAGATGGGCTCTCCCTGTTCCGTTCTCCCGACTTGACTTTTCTGTCCTGAGCTCACTCTTTTCCCTCTGGCTTACTGGAAGGTGAGACTAGGTGAAACATCATTAATTGCCACTCATTATCTTCCTCTCAGGAATGGCAGAGCGATTGATCTGGCTGGGAATGCCAGAGAAGCCTGAGAGATATGGTATCATCTTTTAGTGCAATACGGGTACTTTGTCTAAGCAGCGCAATATTTTCCTCTCCACCATCTTGGCACCTTACCCTCGGTCCTGATTGTCCCGCACCTGGCTGGCTTTACTTTGGTAAAACACTTTTGTTAGGTTTAATCCCTCACCCTATCTATGGTTTGGGCCTGGATATGCTTTGTGCTAGCTACATTCACTGCTGCATGTTTTTCGGGGACATGAGTTTGCCTGCAGACACCGGCATTTTAATCGACTCCCAGTCTGACCTCTGAAAGTGTCCCTCCTCCGTATCTAGCTGATCCAATTCCTGTAAAACACTAGCAGTATTTCACTTTTCACACACACAGAACAGGAAGGCTGTGTTCTCTATCTGTCTGGGAATGTCGGGAGCCCTGGTGGCCACTGTACTATATTCTGCTAGTGTGTGGACTTCACAGGAGTAGCAGAGAGACCGGTTCTCCTCCTCTGAACAAGTGAGGACCTCCACTTCTGCTTCCTCCATCCCCGCTACACACTGACAAAGGCCAGACTCTTCCTTGTTGACCCATCATGTGTGGAGCTGGCTGACTTCCGCTCAGGCAAAGCATTGAGATATCCACCTTGGCCTCTGACTCCTGATGTTAATAGGGACCAGTTTGATCCTAAGGAGTTCCACACCTTTGGCTAAAAAAGATAATATTTTATCCTCTGGATTGAGTTCCCTGTGTGTTTTCCATTTCTCTTAGGCTCCTGCAGGGGAGAGCGTCTTTGTATCCTGATTGATGTGAAATGGGGAGCGCCCCAGCTGATGTGGCGGCATGGCCCTTCCTTGGTGCCTGATCAGGGCAGAGCGGAGACCAGTCACAACTGGCTGCTCCCCACCCAAAAAGGGGGACAGGGAAGTCTGTATCCTATTTGTGAAAAGTAAACACAATGGCAGGAAATAGAACACTGGTCAGGAGTTCCTTCCCAACAGGTGCCAACAGATAGGTAGGTCATTCTGCTCTTCCTGTTCTGTGTTCGTGAAAAGTACAAACCCTTCTTGGAAATGGCGTGATAAATCATCAGGCGCTCCTAAGCATTCCAAAACTGAAGAACCCTCTGCCATCTGAGAAGATATCTTATGCCTCTTACATCCCTCTTCTCATCTAGTGCCCCTGCGTAAGCACTTACACAACCATCACCAAAGAAAAGTTAGTACTATTAAAAAGTATTCTAAATTGTTATCATGCAAATTATTACGTTAAAACTTTTCTATGAGCAATTGTCCCCATCTCTCAATGCGAAATCTTTCAAGTTCATAAAAATCTAAATATTGTCTTTTCCTCAATTTTTAGACAAAGTGTTTCACCGGTGAAGTAATCATTTTCTTTATCAATTCTGTGATTAAAATGTGGACAAGTGAGGTAGGATGGCAGATTAGAAACTTATTCTGTGTGACTCTATGAATGAGGAGAGTCAGGGTCACAAAGAAGAGAAGAAGCATCAAGAAAGAGAAGACAAGACTGCTAAAAAACACGGAGAACCACAAAGGTATCCAATACAGAGAAATTTAAGGGAGAAACTTTAGGTAACTCTGGCTCCTGGGTAAGATCAGGGGAAAATCAAAGGAGCCCAGTTCAAAGCCAGACTGGGCAAGGAATTCTGGGAGACTCTTATCTCCAGTAAACTACTCAGAAAAAGCTGGAAGTGACTTTTTCGCTCAAGTAGTAGAGTGCTAACCTTGAGTACAAAGAAGCTCAGGGCAGAGCACAAGCCCTGAGTTCAAACCCCAAGACTTCAAAGTGATATTCCTATTCCCTGCTATAACAGTATATGCTGTATATTATATATTAGATCTGATCATATATTATGTATCTATGATATCAGCCTAGAATTAAATGAGAGATTAGAAGAACTAGAGGCAAGCTTAAAATGAAAGGGAGGAGAAAAAAAAAGTGGCCAGATAAAAAACTGTCGGGTAAAACATTACAGAGTAAGCCTTTGCTCTCACGACCAAAGTCGGCCTGTGGCAATGGATGGCAGCATCACATGCTAGACTTTTAAACAGGCTTTTACAAGTATTTAGCACTTGCTCCCTCTCTTGGCATTACTCATCATTATCCGATGACAGCCTGACTGCCCCAGCTGTCCCCTCAACAAATGGAGATGGAGTTCACCGCAGGAAATGTGCCTGTTTCTCCCCGCCCTCTCTTCCATAGTAACCTCCTTTACCGACTCTCCTCCTCATCTCTCTTTTTTTTAATTTTATTTTATTTGTGAACATACTGTACAGGGGGGTTACAATTACATGGGTAGGATAATGCGTACATTTCTTACCAAGCATTGCAGCTTCCTCCTTTGTTTACCCTTCATATCCCTTCCCAGCCTCCCCCCTCACCCCAATCCCAATCCTTCTCCTTCCCCCCCTTCCTTCCCCCCC
>NW_012267518.1:105927-108811 GCF_000151885.1 Dipodomys ordii
AGAAGTTTTTACTTTTAATATCAGTCTTGGGTGTGTGGACAAAATGAGTGGAAAGTACTGAGAGTCCCCACCCCTTCTTCCTTCTGCCCCCAGTTTCTCCTGCTACATAAGGCTCACTCTCAGTGTTATCCATCCTATGTTATCCATCCTTACACGCTCAGCGTTATCCACCTACCGCCAGCTCCAGCACGCCACATGTTCCCGATGTCCTCCCTGTGTTGTCACTCCTTCTCTTTTCCCAAACCCTGGCAGTCAGGTCACTTCCTGTCTGCGTGCATGGTACTGGCGTCTTGAGTGTCATGGAATTCAAATCACGCAGTGTACAGTGCTGTCGGATGGGTTTTTTCCATTCAGCAGTTGGCATTTACGTCTCCTCTCAGTTGGCTCATGGCACATTTCTTCTCAGTGTTGGCACGCATCACAGTTTATGTATCTACCCCCTGCTGAAGACCATCTTTGGCAGTTGCTGTGTTTTGGAAATTATAAATAAAATGTCTCTAAAATTTCATATGCCGGCTGGATAGGATGTAACACACCTGCCACCCCAGTACTCAGAAGTGGAGGAGCGAGTCTGAGGCCTGGCCTCAAAATAGATTACCACACAATCAGCATTCACATGTATATTCTTCCGGGGACAGATGAATCTATTGTTAAATCAAAGAATAAGGAAGGAGAGCTTTCTTAGAACAACAGGAGTCATGTAGAAAACATGAACATTTCCACACTGAACCATAACCAAAAACAAAAGAATTTGCCATAGCAAATTCAAAAGGTGAACAGCTGGGGGCAGTAGAGACACGGCACTTGATGACAGTTGACAGTTTAGTTAGCCTATTGTAGACCTTGAAGAAAAGATTTTCCTATTCTTTGGCTATTTTGTTTTCTTCTGTTGAAAAGACACACACATAATCAATTCCTTTAGAAATTGCCAATAAACCACGTAGGTATTTAGACTTACCTATTCACCAGATTTCAATGTATAACACTACAAGAAAATACACTAATTAACACAAACGGAAATCCTATAGATTTTTAGGGAAGAAGGATTATTTTCACAAGGCGCAGTTACCGTTTTCAAATGCGAGTTATTTCCAGAGTCATGTTAGAATAATGTCTGTGGTCTTCCTCTCCAGCTGTAAGAAGAGGGAGTATTTCCCTGTTCTTATTGCTGATGGATCTTTTTCCAGTCTCTGTGAAGGCCTGCCCAGAACTCCACCAGGGAACACAAGATGAAACATAGGCCCAAATAGTCACAGAACTCTAAATATGGAGAGGAAAAGAGTGGGAAATGATTGTCAATGGACATGAATGATGTGGTGGACAAGCCTCTCTAATGCAAGTCTAATGTACAGTGCCTTTTTTATGGCAGGGAGAGGAGTTTTGGGATTTGTGTTAGCTTTGTTTGCTAAGTAGGCACTCTGCTACTTGAGCTACTCTGCCAATCTTGAGTTGTTGCAATCTCTTGAATCAATAAGAAAAACAATATATGTCTATAAAGCAATAAAAGAATTAGTTAAGTATATGCACATGGAGGATAAAGCAAAGGGCATTCAGTTGATTCCAAGACATGGCCATTCCCGTCTCAACCTAGAGAGCTATAGGGGCCACGACTAAAGCCAGGATCCAGTGGGCCTGAAGATCGCGGTTCAAAGCCAGCTGGGACAGGAAAGTCCATGAGACTCTTATCTCCAATAAACCGTCATTAGCTCCAATAAAGTGGCACTGTGGCTCAAGTGGGAGAGCGCTCTCCTTGAGCTGAAAAGCTGAGGGACAGCACCGAGTCCCAGAGTTCAGGCCCCATGACCGACAAAAAAACAAAAACAAAAACAGGATCCAGTCTCCTAATGACCAACTTGTAGTTTCTCTCATGATCAAGATCTAAAGCCTTCTCTCTGTGTGTTGCCCATGCCAATGTGACCCACATTTATGTGTGTGTGTGTGTGTGTGTGTGTGTGTGTGTGTGTGTATCCTGGTACTGGGGCTTAAATCCATTGTCTCCAGGCACTGAAGTGAAGCAAACCAGAAGGAGACAGAGCACATTAGGGAGGTTCTGGGTAGAGCCCTCCCAGGCCTTTGAATTCCTCAGGGATCCCTGGGCCTGAGAAGCTGATCTGCCCCTCCCCTCCCCTTGGTAAAGGATCAGGTCTAGCCTTGAGCTGGAGCCCCAGAGGAAGTCTCACTACCCACACAGCACTGATGGAGATGCCCTGAGTGACTCATCCAGACTCAGAGACTTCCTAACCAACCCACAACCTGCAGCCGAGGGTCTCTCTCACAGGGCATGAAGGAGAGGAGGAGGAGAAAGAGGAGAAGGAGGAAGAAGAAGAGGAGGAGGAGGAAGAGGAGGAGGAATAGGCGAAGGAGGAGGAGGAGGAGGAGGAGGAGGAAAAGGAGAAGAAGAAGAAGAAGAAGAAGAAGAAGAAGAAGAAGAAGAATCAAACTAGAAGGTGTGTCAGAGGAGCTCCAGGAACCCTGCTCTGGTTTCATTTCCAGAGTCTCAACTATTGCTCAGCTCACTCCACTCTCTGTCTTCTCCAACGATCACAGGAGCATGGACCGCTCCCTTCCCACACATTCCACATCAAACTTTGAGACAGAGAGCTGATGCCCACTGCAGCCGTGAGCAAATCAATGGTTTCGGTGGTTGAGGAGTTCAGAGGGGCGTCTTCGCCTTCACCTAGGAAGCTTACATGCAGTCCAAAAGGCAGTGCTCAGCAAGGCTTGCCAGGACGCAGCCTCCTGTTCACCGTAGCTTTTACCTACTGGAGCAATTATGAGGCCAAGAATCCACTGTGGAAGTCACAGAGCCCAAGATGGCTGCTCTCTGATCCTTCACCATCCCTGCTCTAGGGCTGAGCAGCCCCTGCAATTCCTGGCCACTGAT
>NW_012267518.1:108861-115389 GCF_000151885.1 Dipodomys ordii
ACTGTGGAAGTCACAGAGCCCAAGATGGCTGCTCTCTGATCCTTCACCATCCCTGCTCTAGGGCTGAGCAGCCCCTGCAATTCCTGGCCACTGATCCTGCTTCCCCTGGGGCCAGAGGCTCATCCCTGCCTGCAGCCCTGGCTCTCCTCCCTCTCAGGTTCAGAATCCTCTCTCCATCTTCTTCAAAACCTCCATATCCCTTTCTCCCCGCAGACTCTCCTCCTCCTCTCTTAGGGGTGGAGGAGTGATGGAGTAGCATCTTTTCCAACCGGCCACGGTGAGGTTGGGCCATGTTGATGAACAAACGAAGAACGGGTCACCAGCTGTGCACCCAGAATGTTTCCCCTCGTGATATCCTGGCTGGTAGAAGGCTGGGTGCAGAGCTAGGCAGCCCAGCAGCCATGCGCTGAACTTCCCTCACTTCAAATCTACAACGTTAACAACGCAAAACAGAGAAGGTGCTGGGCGCCAGTGGGCTCATGCCTGTAATCCTAGCTACTGAGGAGGCTGAGATCTGAGGACTGAGGTTCAAAGCCAGCCAGGTCAGTGAAATTCATGAGACTCTCAGCTCCGTTTAACTTAAGCTATGGCTTAAGTGGTAGAATGCTAGCCTTGCGCAACAACAAAACTAAACTCAACTAAGGGTCAAGGTTTAGGCTTGAGTTCAAGCCCCAGTACTGGCACACACACACTCACACACACACACACACACATGCACACACCCACACCCACGCACGCATGCATGCACGCACGCACACTGAAACTATTTTTCTCTGTGTTTTTAATTTTTTTTTATTGTGAAAATAACTTACAGAGGGGTTACAATTACATGGGCAAGATAATGAGTACATTTCTTATCAAGCATTGTTGCCTCCTCCTTTGTTTCCCCTTCCCATCCTTCCCAACTCTCCCTCCAAACCCCTACCCACCCCCCTACAAAGTTGTAAAGTTCCTTTTTCGACATAATGACTTGTACATCTCATTGTTGCAATGGATCCACCTGAATGCCTATTTAAACAATTTGTTTTTGCCCTTCCACTCCACAAATTATACCACCATCATATACACTGAAAGCAGCAAAGAAATCATCTTATAAATATGTTAGAAGCAATCACATGAAAGAAAATACGTTTGAGTCCTTATCTTGGGGTTCATTCCCCTAACATCAACTTATCTGACCTTTTCTGCTTATCTCAGACATATACTAGTTGTTGCAAATAAGGGAAACCATGGGACCTATGTTTCTTTGGGCTGGCTGACTTCACTTAATATAATTTTTTCCAAGTCTTTCCATTTCCTAACAAACGGGGCAATGTCATTCTTTCTGATGGAGGCATAGAATTCTATTGTATATATATACCACATTTTCTTGATCCTTTCCTCTACTGAGGGGCATCTGGGTTGGTTCCATATCTTAGCTATGGTAAATAATGCTGCAATAAGCATAGTTGTGCTGGTAGCTGTAGTTTCCTCTCAGTTTTATTGACTTAAAAGCACCTGCAGGAACATGTTTGACAGCTGTGATGCAGAGGGTGTGTCCTACCCCTGGACACTGACGGAGAATCGGAAGAAAACTCATTCTAGAAATCAAGTGGGCACGCTCACTTCCCCTGCGTGATACACAGATTGATGGAGACAGCAATAACGATCAAGGTAGCCAGGAGCAGGAGGGCAGTGAGGAGCAGGTGCGAAGCCATCCAGGCTCTGAGAGCGAGCACCGCCCTGCAGCAGCAGCTGCCCTGCTCCGCCCTCAGCGCCCTCCTCTGTCTGTCCAGGTGCTGCCTCACCCTGTGCAGGTAGCGCCTGCGCTCCTCGGGCAGGACCCCGTCCCCGGCCTGCTGCAGCAAGTGAGCCTGCAGGAAGAGGTCGTTGCTGTGGAAGGAGTCCTGGTGCCAGCCCTCCAGCCCCTGCACCACGGCCATGAGCTCCTGCAGCTGCGTGCGCTGCTCCTCCCCGGACGCCCGGTTGTTGAGGGCGCAGTACCGCCCCCCACACTCCTGCACCAGGCCCCGCAGGTGGACATTGTCTGTGCAGGCCACGTAATCATCCAAGGAGCCAGCCCCCAGGTCTTCCTTGTGGGTGAAGAGGACCACCGTGTGGCTCATGGCCTCTGATCCGAACACCTCCTTCACCCTCCTCGCCGCCTCCACGTCCTGGGCCGTGAAGCGCCCCAGCTGGGTGACCAGCAGCAGCACGTGGGGCCCCGGGGCAGACAGCAGGTAGCACTGCCCGACGTCCTCCACCAGCTCTTGGGTCTGGACCTGTGAGTCAAAGATGGAGGGCGTGTCAACCACAAGGATGCGCCTCCCATTCCACGTCCCGAGCGCTCTCTGGAGGACCTGGTCACTGTCTGGGCCCCCAGCCTGGACTCGAACACTGGCCGGCAGAGGATGCTGTTCCCTGTGGCGCTCTTCCCACTGCCTGTTTTTCCCACCAGGATGATCCTCAAAGAAGGTGCTTCCAATCCACTGTCGTCCACCCTTCCTGCAAAAACAAACAAACGAGCATTAATGCCATGTAAGTGAACGATTCTTCATACTTGTAGATCACTGTATTCTCCTGGGAATCTGCTAAAATGCTATGACTTAATTCCTGGAAGGAAGGAAGAGAGGGAGGAAGGAAAAGAAGGAAGGAAGGAAGGAAGGAAGGGAGGGAGGGAGGGAGGGAGGAAGATGTCTCAGGCACAGGGGTTGAGGAGATGGGGGACAAATGGTTGCTGTCTTTTTCTGCCTGGCTGTAAAATAATGGGTTCTGTCCTTGTGTTTAGGGCGGGGTCCCAGGTAGAGAGGGATCAGAGACGCCTCCTCAGAACTCCAAGGCTTTCTTACCTTCAGCCATTGCTCCATAGCTGCTCTTCGGAAACCCTTCCATTCCCTTCTGGAACATGAACAGAAAAGGAATGAAAGGCATCGTCCGTAGGGAAAGTGCGAGGGCCTGCCTCAATCCAGACAATTCTCCTGACGCAGGCCATTTCTCTTGCTCATTTTCTAACTCACATTTCACTCTCCAAAATCCGTAGACTCGCAGGGACGAGGCCAGGCTGGGTGATGCTATGGCAATGTGCCGCCATTGCTCTTCCTCAGCCCCCCAAAGCTCGAAATGCTCTGCTATGTAAACGCCCCCCCACATAAGCTGAAAACATGAAATGAGGAAAGCCTTCCGTGGTTAAAAATTAGAACCAAAGTAATTAACCTTGCCAGAATAAAGGGGAACAAGTGCCTGGTGGGAAACAATTGGTTTGTTTATCGTCCTAGAGATGTCCAGTTCTGGAACATTCCAGGGGCAGGCATAAGGTGGTCTCCAATGGGAGGGTGGAATTGGGGTCCAGGGACTCCCTTCAAGGACTGGAAAGAATGGAAGAGAAGTCACAATCACCTCCCTACGCTGAGCATTTTGGTGACGAGCTGGTGCATGCTGTAGAGAGAATCAACAGCACAGACAAGGAGAAGATAAACTCATTTCCCATTCTAGTTTTAGTCAAACATCTTTTCTGCTTGCCCCTGCAGTCCTAATCTCCCAATAACTACATTATTTTGTATGCCTACAGATTTTGCCAGCAACTGGTACACACACTGGCATAAGCACTCCATTTCAGTGAGGCATAGCAAAATGTTTAAGAGAGGATAAGTCTTATCAGGAAATATATCATATATTTATACATCTAACTGGATATAATATATTCCATATTTGTATATAATTATATACACTATAGATAATACATTATATATGACAATCTTTGTCATATATAAAGTTTCTTCTGGGAGTACAGAATGTTTTTTAAAAAATGTTTTGCTCAATATGTGACCTGAGGAATGATTGATTTCTTTCCATCTGCATTTTGCCCTGGAAGTAGATCTAGCACACACTTTCTCTCATGGTATAAGAAAATGTGGGGCGATACAGGTTTTATTCCCTAACCAGAATGAGTGTACTCAGGAAAGGCCTCCGGAAACTTCCTCGGCACTTGCTTTGACGCTCAGAATGGCCTCATACACCTGGCCCATGACCGGGGCCTCACACACCTGGCCGCATGACCGGGGCCTCACACACCTGGCCCCATGACCGGGGCCTCACACACCTGGCCACATGGTCTGCAGATTCTTCTCCCTGTCAAAGAGCCCCGGGGTGTCCACCACCCTGATGTCCCTTTCCTTCCATGTTCTGGATGCCGGCTGGCAGGTCTCAGTGACAGCATGGGCAGCGGTTCTAGAATCAAAGATTTGTTCCCCAAGAATGGTGTTGGCTGTGGCACTTTTCCCACTTCCAGTTTTCCCGACCAGAACGATCTGCAAAGAGTGATCCTCAGACTTTGCCATGCTTGCCACCGGAATTCAGCCTCAGGAGCCAGGGCACTTGGACTGTACTTTAAACGTAGAAAGAACGTGGCTTAGACATCACCAGAAACCAGCCCTCCTGGCCCTTCTGTCCTTTGCTTCTTTCCCTTCTGAATCAACCAAATCATCCACCCAGTGAAGTTTTCTCACTTCCATCCCCTGCCCTGTATCTTCCCCAATTTTTCTGCTTTCTACCACATTCTTACTTAATTTTCTATGACAAAAGTACCATTTACCATTTAAAATCTGGTATTTCCTATGCTTTCCTTTTGTGTGAGATCTATTTTCCAGAACAGATTCTACTTTGTTTTTCAGATATCATATCTGACGTATTCTGTCCTAAGCAATGAGCTTCCTATCCCACGAGAGCATCTTCATCAGAATGCCCTGAGAGTCTGGATCTGTGTAGAAGGCTGACACCATTCATTGCAGGACTGTATCCGAGGTGAATGTACACAGCCAGCCCACTACAGGAATGCTCCACGTGGACAGAAGACATCACTTACTGGGAGAAGGAAGCTCTTTAAATTTGTATGTGTGCTGTAGACAGGAGCTTTGTTTTCTCAAGCTATAGACAGAAACGGAACACAAAATGGCTGTCCCCGTTGTGGAAATGCTCTACCATTCAGAAATTATAGAAGAGGGGTGATGGTCTTGGCAATGGGTTCAAAGTAGTTTGGTGGTCACTCATCTCAAAACTCGAGCAGATAACCTTTCACTGGAGAGGCTAAAAGTCAACAGGCGTTGGCATTGTGAACTCTCCACTATCAGGTATATGTGGCTCGCATGAATGCACACTTCAGTGCGGACCCCTGCCGACCTGGGGAGTGACAGAGTGAGGACAGGGCGAGACCACAGAGTGGACGGCGAGCTCTCGTGGTTTCTCACCATTCCTCAGAAAAATCCTATCGAGCTTTAGTGATCAGAGAATTCCGTCATGCTCTACATCCCAGAGCACAGGAAAAAAGAGGAAAACGTCCAAGATCTTTCTATGAGGCAGAGCTAACTCTGAAACCCAGCATTCACAGCACCTGCATCAGACAGGAAAATTAGAGTTGAGTTCAACACCAAATCCTAACGAAATGTTAGGAAAACAGGATTGGACGTGACAAAGTGGGATTTCTTTTAGAAAACTGGACTGAAGGAGAGAGGCTCAAAGAAAATTACAATATAATCCTAGCCACCACGTACAGAGAGACTATTTCAGAAAATATGAGTTAATATATTCTGCAGCTGTGAAATGCATGGAGATGTGTCACTACTCAGGTTCCAACAAGCATCAAATCCTACAAGATTAAGGGCGAGGTAAAGGATAGTAAGAGAAAAGCAAAGGAGGGGGTAACAATCTTTGACAAGAAATGAACTCATCACCTTACTCATGCAACTGAAACCCCTCTGTACAGCATCTTTACAATAAAATTAAAAATTTCAAAAACTAGGAGGTTAATAAAAGAACATAGAGTGGGAGACCGCTCAACCGAAGGGGTGCAAGCACACGTGTGTACACATCCTCATTATATTTATGTTCTATATATAAATATATTACAGATGTAGAAAGTAAAGAAAGAAATGAGTACTGGTCGAGAGTGAAGAAGTAGCATGGCAAAGAAAGAAGGTGGATATCTTTCAACTATTTAGGTAAACAGAATTTTGGAATAATGCAAATATTAAATAAAGTTTTGAAAAAAACAAGTCTATATTGAAAATTAATCCTAAAAATCAAACATTCTGTGAAACAAGTAAACCTAACCATGTTCTTCAATATATTAAGTTCATTGACAACAACCAGAAGAATAGAGCCCAAAAATCCAAAAGAAAAAAGAAATGCCCTAAAACTTTTCATAGTCACAAAACTGATAGCAATACTGGTATCCCTATCATTGAATTATAACATATGTGCTATGTACTGGGAATACAGGCATGGACATTTATGTAGAACACACGCAGGTATGTGTGCACACACACACACACACACACAGTAACAAGATAAGAAACAGAGGCACAAAAGCAGCAGTCCTAGGCTTCCCTACCACGCCCCTCTGAAAGGAAAACCCGCAAGGATTTCTAGGGAAATGCCTAACTTGACATTTGGGGCAGACAATGCAGAGAATAATGTGGGATTGCCTTGCTGGACTCATTACAAATGAATAATAAAAATTGTAAATGCCTTGTGAACACAGATTGCAGGACATTT
>NW_012267518.1:117099-119976 GCF_000151885.1 Dipodomys ordii
TGTGTTCTTATTTGTAATGGTGCATGACTCATAGTCATCACTGGGGTTTGGTTCTTTGTGGGAAATTGAGAGACTTAGGGTACATCTTGACTTTACTCCATAACCTTCTCCCAGTTCTCCAGGTTTACTTTGGAGACACTGATGTGCTTTTAAAGGAAAGTGACCATCTTTCTGCTGTTCACATGAAAAACCAGCGATCTGCAGTTGCCTATGAAGCAACAGTCTGTCCTGTTAGCGATGAGCAGGCCGAGTTTCTAAGCCTCTCCAGACCATGGAGGGCTGCACCCTCTCTACTGCCCTCTCCCTCCTCCCACTTGCTCTGTTGTCCTCTCCTAGCCTCACCTTCTCCGGCAGGACTGCCTGGCACTCCGCGCTCCCCGGTGAAGCTGGTGGTCAGCTGCCCCTGCTCCAGTCTGAAGGGAAGCTTGCTCAGACATGGCTGGGCTGCCCAGCTCTCAGCGCAGAAGCCAAGCCCAGAAGCCAAGCCCCAGGGGAGGGGCCAGCCGGCAAGAGGTCTCCAGGAGCTTCCTGGAGAGCAGCTGGCCTGCAGTATTGTCTGAGGCAGATCTTTTCCTCTGCCAATGGCATGGCCACTGCTGTGTTTGCTTCTGGTGGCTCTGAAGGCCCTGGGACTTGTCCCGATGGCCTGTGAGAAGCGCCTCCATCTCCCAGCTGAGAGCAGTGATCCCAGCGAGTCTCCTCTCACTTTGAACCAGTCCTGGGGTTGCCTCAGATGCCTACATAAGGTGCCTAGAGTCTCCTTTCAAGGCCACGGCCGATGCCCAAGGCCGCTCACCTCCTATGGCTGGTCAGCTCAGCGGTCTGAAGGCCTTCCCTGTTGGGATCTCTCCAGAGCCTCTCTTTCCCTTTTCCTCCTGAGCTCCACGAGGCTGACCCCCTAGGCCTTGCCCGGCGTTTCTGGCCTCTCTCACTGGCCTGTAGTAGTGTTCTTGAATGGATTTCCTGCCTGCAAACCCCAGTGTCGATCTTCTGCCTGTGTGTTCAGCCTGAGACTCCCACATCCTGCCTTGCTGTCTTCACTGAATTAGTGTGAAGAATGAATTTTATTCATAAATGTTCTAATGTTCAACTCCTCTTGCATTTTTACCTAGTAATATAGAGTTGTTCTTTGAAGGAACTGCTGTGGATATTTGCTTACTGTTTTTATAAATACTCACAAGTGAGTCTCTGCTCAGGATGAATCCATGTGTTCACAGTGCTTGGCTACTCTAGCCCATGATGGGCCGTGTTCTCAGAGCCTCACTTCACAGGAAGTGTTCATCAAGATCTTTTTATAATGGACATGTTCCCATCAAAAGCTTTCTCTTTCTATTCATGGCACAGTTACTTGAGAAAAGAGATAAAGTATAATATTTAAGTATACCAGGGCATTCTGGAGAATAAGTCATTGCCAGAAAAATGAGGTGAAAAATGTGGACAGAGACTGACTTGGTCTGGATCATCTGAAAGGTGAGGAGCTATGAAAAAAAGAAGAGAAGGGGAAAGAAAGAAGGAAGAAAAAGAAAGAGAGAAACAAACAAAAAACACCAAATAAAGAAGGAAAGGAAGAAAGAGAGAAAGAAAGAAAGAGAAAGGAAGAAAGAATGAAAGTAGAAAGAAAGAAAAAAGAAATAAAAGAGAGAAAGAAAGAATGAGAGAGGAAGGAAGAAAGGAGGGAAGGAAGGAATAAAGAAGAAAATGAAGGAAGAGAGAACGAGGACAGAAGGAAGGAAGGAAGGAAGGAAGGGAAGGAAGAAGAAAGGAAGAGAAAGGAAGAAAGAATGAAAGGAAGAAAGAAAGGAAGAAAGAGTGAAAGAAGAAAGAAAGAAAGAAGAAGAAAAAAGAAAAATAGAAAACAAAATAGAAATTCACAGATCAGGCCGCAGACCCATTGGTAGAGGCAGATTGATTTAATTTTAACAGTCATACACTGCTACCCCTCCCTTACCCGTTTCCACCACAACATCAAATGGTAGGTTGCAGAAGAAGGGACTAGGAGGCATATACTCTATTAAGATGGAATGCTTCGAGGAGCCCAAAGTCAGCAGCGAGGTGACTAACATCTCTGTCAAGTGCTCTGACAGAAGGCTTTAACACAGTGAAAGTTGTGGGCAGATTAATATAAAATCTTCTAGCAACACCATTTGTCTCATTTCCTATTGCTTTCTGTGTGTGTGTGTGTGTGTGTGTGTGTGTGTGTGTGTGTGTGTGTGTGAGTCAGTGTAATATTGAAGGACTTGATTGAAGGCAAGCAGACTGTGAAGAGACAAAGCAACCATGAGAACCTGGCCCAGAGTGACATGGCTTGTAGAATTGTGAAATACAGCATGTATTTATACCTGCTTCAATATATTAAGCTCTGTGTGGAAAAAGCCCACAATACCCAAGAAAAGGTAGGCAGTGTCAGGAAAGAGACGGAAACCCTGGGAAAGAACCAAAGGAAATGTTAGGGAGTGAGAGCACTGTAACAGCAATAGGTCTTCAATGGATTTATCAGTAATTTAATTTGGAACAGTCAGATTATGGAAGTTAACATGTTTGTCCCTATCTTTCTTGACCCCTGAATGGGATAACTCTGGTCTCCAGAGGGCTCCAATTTTCCTGTTGTATTTCTTGATAATAAACCATGAGTGACCTTCTTATCCTTGGTTGTATCCTGCTACATTGTTTCCTAAGATTTGAATTTGAACTCAAGATTGTTTTCAGGGACTGGATTCAGGAAATTAGGAATAAAATAAGATTTATACCATCCTATGAGAACAGTGAATAAAGTAAATGGAATACTTTGTCGGGGTGTGTGGTTCACATCTTTAATCCTAGCTACTCAGGAGGCTGAGTAGGATCCAGGTTCAAAGCTAGCCTGGGCAGGAAAAGCCA